>NC_143554.1:81874500-82176000 GCF_054136105.1 Typopeltis vanoorti
AACAATCTCCCTCATACATTTCCAAAGGACTACAATCTTCAACAGTTCAAGAAGAATATCAGCAGATTACTCTATTCCTGACCCTGCCCTCACACGACATCTATTTGCTGTAGGCTCTTCTACCTTTCATGTGTGAAAAAAAAAACAAAAAAACTGGAAGATAGCTCCATAAACAATCACATCATCGTCCATCCAACAGTATGGATTCCACAAAACTCTTAACTTATAGAGCCATGGCTATTTGTTCTAATGATGCAGCCCTTTCCACAGAACCCAACTTTCTTGGCCAATGACTACAGCTTCTACAGAAAAAAAAAAAAAAAAAAAAAAGATTCCCCCCAAACACACTACAACAAAACACAATATTCCAAACCATGTCAAATTAGCAGTCCACGCGGTTAGCCTAGTGGCTTTGCACTTCGCAACCATATGCCTGGGGAAGGAGTGTCATAAGTTCGATTCCCGTCGGAGATGTGAGGAACTAAAGAATCTTCCTCAGCCATAGCCAAGTTAGCTGGTCTTGGGCATGGACAGCAGGGTTTTTTCCGCCAGTTTATCTGGGGTTTTTCATCACGCAAGCAGGCAAACCCGCCCAGTGAACACACAGGGATAGAGCCAGGAATACTTAAAGGCATAGAGGTGACCATCCTATCCTCGTACTTCTGTTACGAAATCGAAGCATGCTTGGAAGGTTGTGGGCCTTAAAGGCCTGTTAAAGCCATTGGGATAGGATGTCAAATTAGCAACTCTCACCTGCTCTCTTAAGGACAAACTCCATTCTCTAGCACATCTTGGAGTGTATGAAGCTCCTTGTGATTGAGCCTACTACAGACAGACAGGAAGATCTGCTAACCTTCATATTGATTGAAGAAAAGAAGGAATGCATTTGCCCCCATAATTATGGAAAATCAGGACCAGCAGACCAAACTTTGGACATCCCCTCACACAGGATTAGATGGAAGAAAACCAGTGTGCTACACAGAAGGCATTAAGGTCTGAGAGACTATTTTTAGTCAGCAACAGATATGAAGCATTCTCTTAACCTTAAGAAGTATAGCAGCATTAATCTGCCAAAAAATTTGGTAGGCATTCATTTTAAGATCAACTCCTGTGCAACTGTAATTACTTCTTTTATACAGGATGGCTTTTCATAACTAATAAAAAAAATCTCCAAGTTCTGTATTTCATTATAAGAAAGCATAAAAATAATTGATATCTGTCAGTCACCCATCCTCTTATCCACACTAATGTAAATTAAAGAAAATTTTAAAGTAAATATACTTGAAAGAAACAAACAAAAAATCAACGGTTCGTGATGTAATCAAAAAATAGAGATGTTCTGACATCACTAGTGCAGAAAATGTCATTGTGGACTGTCACATTGGTGGCATGTCCATATGTGCTACTGCCACTCAACTGGAGCATCCAAAATCAACGGTTGGTGATGTAATCAACAAATAGAAATGTTCTGACATTACTAGTGCAGGAAAATACACAGAGTGGCTGTCGTAAACGACTGACAGGAGAATGTTAAAATGGGTGGCACACAATGGGTTTCCACGTTAGAGCAGTGCCACACACGCCAAACATCACAACAATGAACAAGGCGGCTTGTCTGGCCTGGTGCAAAGGGTGTGTGTGTGAACTGAACAATTGATCAGTGGAAAACGGTACTCTGGAGTGATGAATCAAGGTTCACCTGTTTCCAGTCTGATGGCAGGGTGTGGGTTTGGAGGCAGCCTGGTGAATGTTTGTTACTACAGTGTATTGTACCCACAGTAAAGTTTGGTGGTGGAGTAATGGTGTGGAATGAATTCAGCTGGTTGTCTGTGGTTCGATGAAGGCAGCTCAGACATCTCAACCTTGATATTCTGGGTAATCAGGTGCTGCCTGTACTATGGAATGGACCAATGTTACTATAAAGATGACAATATCCCTTGTCATAAAGCTGCAGCAGTTATGGAATGGTATGAAGAGATGGGTTATAAACGAGTGCCCTGGCTACACAGAGTCCTGACATCAACCCCCATCAAACACCTATGGGATGAATTAAAGTGGCGATTGAGGTCCTGAGTAGCATGTCCTCAATCTATCACTGAACTCACTGCTGCTTTGATGGAGGAATGGAGGCAAATTCCACCTGATGTCTGCTGCACATTGCTGGAAAGCCTCCCTTAAAAGGTAAAGGAGGTGATCAAAGCCAAAGGTGGACATAGCTGATAATTGGGTTCACCTGCTGGTATCAATTGTAAATTGCTAAAGTGTTGAGACAATTATTGGTACACACACACACCTGTCCAAAAGGAAGCGTACTTTGTATTATGGGATGCAAAGTCAGGAAGATACCTCACTCGCAAACTTTGTTTCTGCTTGAATAAAGGAACTAAACATTATATGTTGCTTTAAATGGTCATTCAATTTTATTTTATGCAGTTAATGACAGGATCGTTCTGCACATGCTGCCCCCCCCCCCCAACTTTTGTCTTTCACAAGTGGAGTTAACAGATGCTGGGTGATCCTTTTGCATGCACAGCAGAATTCAAACGCTTTCCATGAGTGTATTGATTTTCTTACAACCTCATTAAAAATGTTAATAATAAACAATAATAAAATCTTCAAAACTACAACTACATAACTATCATTACAGTTAATCACACAAGCACTCATAAATATGAAAATACAAAAAAATGAGTTAATTATCATTAAATACTTTCAAAAATAACATCTTTTGGTACTGAAAATAACCATGTGTGGCATCGATACAAAATTACTAACGGAAAAAACTCATGTACAAAGATTATTTAATAGTATACCTTTCGCCTAAAATGTGAAAATTATACTATTAAATAATCTTTGTACGTGAGTTTTTTCTGTTATTAATTTTGTATCGATATGTCTACTCACGGTATACCTCTTTTAAAACTCGTGTAGCATCTTCTGCCCACTTGCAGAAGGGAGAATGTAGATGTATGTCATCTACATTCTCCCTTCTGCAAATTAGAATGATGAGTGCAAGTCAAGTAATTACTATGGGGGATTTCAACTATTGGGATGTAGATTGGGGAGGAGGAATGGTCACAGGGAGAGAAGAAAATGGAATTTATGCCAAGAAATAATTACCTGAAGCAGCATGTAATGGAGGATCACAGCATTAGAGAACTTAACAGCAACCAGTCTAGCTATGTTGCCTTCACCTGAGGAAAGTGATCATGTAGTATTGACCTGGGAAATTGCCAGATATGAAGCATTTTCTGTTAAGAAGGAGAATACATGGAATTACAAAGCAGATGATTATGACAAGCTGAGGAGTCAGCTTTTAGCAATGCCATGGCATAAGAATTTAGAGGAGAGAGAGAAGAAATGTTTGGAAAAAAGTAGTATCAAAATAAATCAGGTAGAAAAATTTGTCTGCAACTTCTGCTTAATCAAGCAGAAGTTGCAGACAAAGAAAGAGTTGTGGAGGAATTATAAAGAAAAACATGCTCATGAGAAATACAAGACACAGGCAAGAAGGATGACCTGCATGATAAGGAAAGCCAAATTATTTGTACATTAAGACAGAAAGCTAGCTGATGAAGCCAAAAGAAATCCTACTTTCACTATGTGGCAAGCAAAAGGAGGAATGACTATAGGATGACCTTAAAAAGTGCTGATGGTGTGGAGGTAACAGAAGCCAACCAAACAGTTGAATTACTGAGTGAGCATTTGCACAACTAAGTTGTGATAATCACCATGAAGAAATTGATTTAGAACCACGTAACTAACACATTATTCTACACATTCCCCCACGAATGTGTAGGGACAGAATGAGGGATTGCCAGTCGAAACTGTGTAAGAGCGAGTTAAGCAAAGGTATTAGAGGATTAGATATTTGTTATACACTTATTACAATGTTGCTCCACCATTTGCAATCCTCTGAGAAAAATGTCTTTCCCTTGTTACACAAACCAGTCCTCAGCTACAGATATGATTTCATCATCTGTGGTAAATTTTGTTCCTTTCAAGTGTTTCTTTGAATTTGGAAATAGTCAGATGGGACAAGGTCTGGCAAATAGGGTGGGTGAGACAGACACTGAAAGCCTAAATTGTGTATTGTCTGTTGGGTTTCACAAGCAGGTACGTTATCCTGCAAAAGTAACATGCCTCTGCTCAGTTCCCCATAGTATTTTTTCCTTCAGTAGCTCCGTCAGTTCCTTCAGAGCTGTTGAATAAACTGCTGTTGTAACAGTTTCACCTTTTTTGAAGTACTTGGTATAGATTACATCATCCATAAATCAAAAAACAATACCAAGAATCTTCCCTGCTGACTTTTGGGTTCTGAACTTCTTTGGCTGTAGAGACCCTTTGTGTCTCCACTCCATTGACTGTTGTTTGGTCTCAGGGTCACAGTGCCATGACATGTTTCATCAGCAGTCACAATATGAGCCAAAATCCTCTGAGATGACAGTACGTGTTCTCTCTTTTGGTTGGCATGCAAACATTTGGGGACTCACTTTGCTGAGAGCTGCTGCATTCCAGGTGTTAGAGGATAATACCCCCCCCCCCCCATTCTTTACAATGTTTTTGGCTGGTATTCATCTATCATCAAGGATCATGGCATGCACTGTATGGAAGGTGTGATTGCTAGGGAAGGTCTTCCTGACCTGGGAATGATGGCCTATACCTCTGTGTCTCCAAATTTCTTCAAAACCTCTGACATGTCTTCTTATATATCCTAAAAGAAAAAGAACAAATTATTACAATTTGATGAAACATGTGGGTTAAAGAGTTTTAAGATATGTTATTTCTTGCGGTTATATCAACTGCTTTAATATAATTTTTATTCTGGGTGTTTATCAGAAATTTTCAGCCCCCCTCATAGGTGATGATTATGATGTTGCAATGCCAGGTGTGACATTGACTGATGGGAGGATAGAAATTGAAGAAATGGAGGTGCTAAAAATGTTGCAGAACTTCAATGCAAGCACAACCATGGGATTAGAATATGTCAACCAGTGTCTTATGAGAATGTACAAGGGAATTATCAGCCCCTCTGACCAAGTTGTTTAATATAAGCCTTAGTAAAGTTATGGCAACATGTGAAATTAATGATTCTGAAGTAGATGGGGAGAAAATGGAAGCAGTTAACAATGTGTTCCTAGGATCCCAAAAATTGATAAAGATGGTTATTGTACCGAAGAAGTTAGAAGTTTATTACTCAGAAAAAAAGCAATAACAAATTTAAGCAAGATCATTAAAGATAAAGATATTAGCCTCACAACAAAAATCAAAATCGTGAAAGCAGTGGTATTCCCTGTGGTGCTGTATGGATGTGAAAGTTGAACCCTGAGAAAAAGGGAAAGAAGGAAGATAGATGCATTTGAATTATGGATTTGGAGACGCTTACTAAGAATACCGTGAACTGCAAAGCAAACCAATAAATCAGTGATAGACAGAATAAAGCTAGATTGCTCCCTTGAAGCTATGATCATCAAGCAAAAATTGTCATACTTCGGACATATTATGCGAGGAAATGAGAGTCTGGAGAAGATGATGATGCTTGCTAAAGTTAATGGAAGCAGGAGAAGAGGAAGACCAAGAATTAGATGGGTGGATGGAGTTAAAGAAGTAACTAGAGTGCGCTTGGAGGTTCTGAAAGACATGGTCAGGGACAGATCGGAATGGAGAGTGTATGTTTGTGGAGTCGGAAACGACTCGATGGATCATAACACACACACTGGGAAGGTGCCATTGGATGGAAAGAGGAAAAATAATCCCACTGCATAAAGGAGAGTCCAAGATAGTAGTACATTATAGGCCAATTGTTACCTGAAGAGTGGTGGTTAAGGTATTGGTGAAAGACAATTTAGAAATGAATGGATAAAGGACAGCATAGTTTTGTGAAGAGTTAGATCTTGTTTTTAGTAATTTGCTTATTTTTTTATAATAAAATGACAACGGAGTTGGATAAGGGAAATTGCTACTCAGTGATATTGCTAGACTTTGCAAAGGCATTTGACAGGATTCCACACAGAACTCTGTTACATAAACTGGATAAAATGTGGGATAGATATGAATCTAGTTATTTGGATTAGAGGATGGTTGATAGGCAGATATCAAAGAGTAGTTTATGGAGGAACTGAGTCCAGATGAAGGGAGGCAACAAATGGTGAACTACAATATCTGGCCCTCTGTTGCTTAATCTATATATCAATGATATAAGGAAATTTGATAGAAAATATTCAGATGTTTGGTGATGATGCTAAACTGGGAAGAGCAATGGTAAATGAAGGTGACACAGACATCCTGCAGGAAGACTTAAATCGACTAGCAGTATGTGCAAAGGTAAATGGCTGCCAGTTTAATGTGGCCAAATGTAAGGTGATGTATTTTGGGAAGAAGAGATCACAAGCTGTGTACTATATTGATGGAAGGGATTATGACCAATTGAGGCATATACTGAGTTCAGTGGAATGGTATCAGTTGCTGGATAGGAAGAACATCTACAGTGCATGGGAAGCATTTTAAAAAAATACTTAAATGATGCAATATCAGAATGTGTCCAGAGAATTCGAAGAATAAATAGGGCAAGAGTCAAATGGATGTGTAATCTTATTAAGCCAGACATTTGTAAGAAATGGATGATGTGGAAGGAATACCGTGTGCATAAGAATGATGTCCATTATGAAAATTATAAGCAGCAGGCTAGAATAGTCACAACTTGTGCAGAAAACTAACTCTGAGTATGAAAAGAAACTGGCTCTGCAAGCTAAAGACAACTCACAAGAATTCTATCGATATGTTGCAAGTAAAAGAAAGAATGACTCTTCTCAATGCAGACAGTGTGAGGGTGACAGATGCAGAAGAGGTTGTTCAACTAATGAGTGCCCATTTTGATAAAAGCAGTCAACCTGGTGCATGCAACAGTAAATTCAACTACCTCTTCACTGAATGAAGAAACTAAGGTGTATAAAGAGGAAGTATTAGAGCTGTTGCACAAACTGAATAAAAATTCAGCAATAGGGACTAATGGGATATCAGCACAGGTACTAAAAGGGTATTCAGCTGAACTGGCTATTCCTTTGACCAGGCTATATAATTTGAGTCTCAGAACAGGAAAGATTACACAGGAATGAAAAGAATGTATGGTAATCCCATTGCACAAGGATGGAGCAAAGACCAATGTGTCCAACTATCGACCGATCAGTATCTCAGGCGTGGTGGTGAAGATTTTGGAAAAATCAGTTAGGGCTCACATTCAGAAAGGGGTTGACAGTGAATCTCTACTTTGCAATGAACAACATGGTTTTACTAAAGGAAGGTCGTGTTATAGCAACTTGCTCACATTCTATAATGTTAACGTTGTTAACATTAATGTTAACAGTGAACTAGACAAAGGGAAATGGACATACCATGATACTTTTGGATTTTGCCAAGGTTTTTGACAGAATACGGCATGGGAGACTGTTGCATAAATTGGAGAATATGGGTTTGGATTATAAAATATTAACATGGATAAGAGGATGGCTGACTGACAGATATCAAAAAGTGGTATATGGGGATGCGAGTCTGCAAGATTTAAGGTAATTAGTGGCATACCACAAGGATCAGTCCTTGGTCCACAATTATACAATCTACACATTAATGATATTGAGAAAGATCAAAGCTGTATAACTGAGAGGAGACCTCCACATAGCCTTTAAAGGAATGTGGAGAACCGACCAGGGTTTCTGACCTAATGTCCAATCACCTTCTTGTGGTGCACCCTGTTGGGTATTTACCCTGGATACCAAACAAACAAGGATGGGCTGGCAATTTGGGATTTAGCCGACCAAATTGTATTCTTATTGGTTAAACCAAAATAAAAATGATGGTACAGCATGACAAAATTTCATGCCGGCTGGGGCGTCGCCCGGTTAAACAAGGCCTACGTTAAGATGAAAAGCCAAACGGCTATATTTTCTGGCGAAGTTAGTTAGATTAAGGGGATAAAAATCCCTTATTATTTTATAGCCAGTATGCGAAACACTAAGATCAAAAACTACGATCTACGAGTTTCATGCCGAAGAACTATCGGCGAATCCAAGCGTAAGTGACCACTTGGGTAGTACAACACCAAGGCAACTCGATGCAAAGGTGGAGCAAGATCCCTCACTATCCTTGATATTTTCTCATAATGTGAAAACACAGCTCCTAGGAGATGTGATACTGCTTTACATTATGAGGAGAGGTCACTACCCAGACCGGTTTCAACCTTTTTTGAGGTCTCATCAGTGAGTAAGTAGACCAGGATGATATCAAAGTTTAAGTGAAAAGAACTTACATACCTTCACTATATGAAAGCCAGAGTGGTGTGCCCATATATATATTATTATGATTAAGATGAAAAGCCAAACGGCTATATTTTCTGGATAAATAAATATATCTATATTGTGTGAATGTTTGAAATGTTTTGAATTTGAGGGATTTTCTTAATGATCAGAACTTTCACCTGGGGATGACTCTTGATGCTACAGTTACGATCCAAAAACAAAACAAGCATCAAGCAATGGATACATGCAAATTCACCGAGACCCAAGAAGGTGTGTCAAGACAATGTCAATTTGTTTTTTTGATGTGAAATTAACTGTACACAAAGATTTGTTCCTTCTGGACCAACAGTGAACCAACATTTTTATCTCAGCATTTTGAGAAGTGTGATAGTGTGCAACAAAAACAGCCAGAAATGTGGACTAGCAGAGATTGGTTGCTGCACCATGACAATGCCTCAACCCACATAGCCTTGTCTGTCCAACAATTCTTGATGAAAAACAACATGGTAGTTGTTCCTCACCCTCCCTACTTGCCCAATCTCTCTCTCTCTCTCCATGTGACTTCTTTTTATTCCCACAGATAAAAAAAAAACCATGAAAGGGCAGTGATTTATTGATATAGACAAAGTGAAAGAAATGTCGCTGGAGGCCATAACGAGTATTCCAGTTAAACTGCTGGAAACAGTTCCAGAAATGATTCCAGCAGTGGAAAAAACATTGGAACAAGTGCAATGACTCAGATGAAGAGTACTTTGAAGGAGACTAGAATATGGTATTATAAACTTTAATAAAAATTTAAAAAAATAATAATAATTCCAGTTAGTTTGGGGTACCCCCTCATACTATAAGTTCATAACCTTTCATGGATGGGAGGCCCATTAAAAATCACAAAAGTTAATTGATTGTTCAAACATGGTTTCTCACTTTAAGCCTTGCATAGCCCATTATTTCCGATGTCTACATTTAGATTAAAAAATAATCTACATTTAGATTAGATTAAAACATGCCATTCAAGAAGCCTAAATGGCAAAGAAATGGAGCTAGCTGAGGAATTAGATAAGTACCAGATCGACATAATAGGGATGACTGAAACAAAAAAGACCAAAACTGGTGAGATCTTTCTGACAAAATGTTATATTCAGGCAATGACAATCAAGGAAAAGAAGGAATAGCCATAGTATTCAACACAAAATACGAGGCTAATCTTCTTGAATGGCAGTCAGTCTCAAGTAGAGTAATGTGGGCAAATATGAGAATGGGGAACTGGACAATGAGACTTATTTGTGCCTATGGTCCCACAGAAGGTTCTACTAAGGTAGAAGTGGAGGAATTTTTTGAGGCTTTAGAAAAAGCAACTGACACAATAAAAAAGGAAAAGTTGGTCCTTGTTGGGGATCTAAATAGCAGAGTAGCAAATGATTGTGAAACATACAAAAATATTTTGGTAAAATTTGGAGAAAAGAGCAAAGCTAATAATAATGGCAAATATCTGTTGGATTTCTGCTCAGGACATGGACTGGTTATTACTAACACCATGTTCCAACATAAAAATGTGCACAAATTTACATGGAGAGAAGAGGCGAGGAATAAGAAAAGTCTCATTGACTATGTTATTGTTGATAGTGATGTTTTCTCCCTGGTGCAGGACACCAGAGTGTACAGAGGATTTGAAATTGGAAGTGATCACTATTTAGTCTTGAGCAGGATAAAATTGAATTTCATATTGAAAAGAATAACATGTAAGAAAGTTTTAAAGCGAATAAAAGTTGAGCAGCTCTCAGATGTGAACTGTAGACTAAAATACAGAAAGATTATTGAAAAGAAAATGAAACAGTTTGAGAACAGGAATCAAACCTTAGAGATTCAGTGGCAAACTCTGAAGAAAACATTGATTGATTCTGCCAGAGAGACATGTGGTGAGGTTGTGTGCAAGGATAAAAAAATCAGAACTTCCTGGTGGACACAGGAAATTAAAGAGGCAGTGAAGGAAAAGAAGAAAGCATATCAAAAGTTCCTGGCAAATAAGTCAGCTTTTACTCTTACAGAATACAGAGACAAATGTAAGAAAGCTAAACAGTGTGTAAAACTAGCTAAACAAAAGCCATGGGAGGACTTTGGCAAGAATATAGAAAATAAATATCAAGAAGGTGGCAAAATATTCTGGTGGTTGTTGAAGAAGCTTAGGAATGGAGGAAAGAGTGCTGTAAAAGGAGTTAGAGATGATAAAGGTGACATGAAAACAGGAGAAAAGGATATCCTTGAAGTATGGAGTAATTACTTTGAAAAACTGCTAAATGAAACAAGCAGTGATGACAGCACAGTGATAAAAAACACTGACCAGGCATGCAGTCAGGAATACATATCCATACTTGAAGTAGAAAAAGTCATCAAAGGCTTGAAATGTGGAAAGGCAGCAGGAGTAGATGATATTCGACCAAAAATGCTGAAGTCTGGTGGTATAAAAGTCTTACAGTGGCTGCACTGCATAGTTCAGAAAGCCTGTACAGAAGGATGAATTCCCGATGATTGGAGTAGAGCTCTCATAGTACCCATATATAAAAAGGGAAATAAAACTGCATGTGAGAATTACAGAGGTATTTCCCTACTGAGTTTTCCTGGCAAGATCTATGCAAGTATACTTGAGAAACAGTTGAGAAGAATTGTGGAAGAAAAGCTTGGTGAAGAACAAGCTGGATTCAGGCCAAATAGAGGCTGTCAGGATCAGATCTTCACTTTACGACAAATAGTCGAGAAAGCATGGGAATATAACAAAGATCTGTATTTAAGTTTTGTCGATTTGGAAAAGGCATATGACAAGGTGCCAAGAGAGAAGCTATTCAATACGCTACAGTTATATGGTGTCAATGGGGCATTATATCAAGCAATACTTAGTCTTTATTTGAGTTGTAAGTCAGCAGTTAGAATTGAAGGAAGTACAGGAAGATGGTTTAATGTTAAATCTGGTGTGAGACAAGGATGTACATTATCCCCTGTATTATTCATTATCTATATGGATCACATTATGAAGGAATGTGGTATTAAACCTGATATCAAAATTGGAGATGTTAATGTCAGCTCTTTGCTTTATGCGGATGATGTTATACTTCTAAATAAATCCGCTACAAGTCTGCAAGATTCTCTGACTAAATTGAATAGCTGTTGTAATAGATATGGTATGAAGGTCATCAATAAAAAGACAAAGACAATGAAAATAGGCAAAATCATTGAAAATGTCAACTGTGTTGTGAATGGAGAACCTGTGGAACAAGTAAAACATTTCAGCTACTTAGGCACGATTTTTACTGAAGATGGTACATTAAATATAGAAATAGACAATAGAATCAGCAAAGCTGGTATGGTGGGAAGTCAATTGAATAAATTCATATGGAATAAGAAAGAAATTAGTCGGAACACTAATTAGCTATATACAAGACAGTGTTCAAACCAGTTTTAACTTATGGATCTGAGAGCTGGGGCAGAAGTAAAACACTTGACCAAAGACTAGAGACCGCAGATATGAGAGTCCTGAGAAAGATTAGAGGCATGAACAGATGGCAATATCATATTAAAAATGAGGATATTAGGAAAGAACTTGACATTGTCAGCATCCAGGAATGCGTTAGCAGAGCTAATCTCAGGTGGTATGGTCACTTAAATAGAATGGGAGAGGAAAGATTAGCAAAACAAGGGTTCTCTGCCAGGTTGGCAGGAAAACGACCCAGAGGAAGACCAAGATATAGGTGGATTGATACGGTACAAAGTGCCTTAGACGATAGAAATATAAGATCTGATAATGTTGGAGTCTTGACAAGTAACAGACTGATTTGGAGAAAAATTGTAGATAGGAAGTTAGTAATGATGTAATTTTTTCATGTAGTACTGTCATATCCTGTACCCCCCTTGAGGGTACATGGCAGGAATTTGATGATGACATTTAGATTATTCTAATCTGTTGTATTAAAATTTATATGTTTCATCCCCTGCATTTACATTTTACTTTACTCTTGCTCCATGAATTAAATTTTCATATTCTGTCACAAATTTGGATTCAGTAATGTTGTATACATGTAAATCACAGCTCTACTCACTTTTCAGATACTGATTCATTATTTTCAAAAATCGTCAGGCTATAAAATTTTGTGGCCTGACAATTACATGAATAATAAACATTATCATGCTGTTCTAATACTGATTTCTCCTTTCTTTAAAAACTCCAATCTTCTGCCTTGTGATTCTCAGTGGTTCTTTTCCATTACATATTTTGATATGAGTTTTATCTTGTTCATGTATATTACTGACGTGTTTTATGAAGTCTTGCATGTGATAGTACAGGTCATTATTAAATCTCACTAGTGGCCGTGTTTATTTGTGATTGATTCTTAAGTGCATTTCTGCCTCCCATTTAGTTAGAAAGCTCTCCTTTCCCCCCAATTATTGTTTAACTGGTGTCTCTCTTCTACTATATAAGATTCTACTTTTTTTCTTCCATCCATACTCTTCTTTAGATATCTTCCCTGTGGCTATATCTAATGAGTTCAACTCCAGCTGCACTTCCTGCAGGATGGTATGTACATGTGAGTGTGTGGCTTTCTGCTCTTTCTATAATTACAGTAGATGTTCTTCAGTATTTTGGATTTCTTCCTGATCTCTGATGAGAATGAATAGTTTTAAACAGCTGTCAAGCCATGGAACATCATCAATATCCTGATATGTACCCTCAAGGAATGTTCAGGTTACAATGATAGCACTAAATGATCAAGTTTATATTACTATTAATTGACTATCAAACAATTTTCCTCAAGAGCAATCTATTACTTGTAAGCAATCCAAGATTCCATTCTTCAAAGGCAATTCTGATTGAATCAATCTACCTAGACCGTGGTCTTCCTCTGGGTCTTTTCCCTGCCATCTTGGCATCAAACACCTGTTTCGCTAACCTGTCTTCACCCTTTCTATTTAAGTGGCCATTCCACCTTAGATTAGCTCTGCTGACATATTCTTTAATGCTAACAATGTTAAGTTCCTTTCTAATATCTTCATTTTTAATATTATTCTTCCACTGATATCATCAGTTCACCCCCCTAATTTTTCTTAGAACCGTCATATCTGTGGTCTCTAGCCTTTGATCAAGTGTTTTATTTCGAATCCAACTCTCAGATCTGTAACTTAAAATTGGTTTGAAAACTGTCTTATATACGGCTAGTTTGGTGTTTTGGATAATTTCGCTCCTATTCTATATAAATTTATTCAGCTCGCTACCCACCATAGCTTTGCTTATTCTGTTGTCTATTTAACCTGCCACCTTCACTTGTCCCTCAATAACTAAAAAAAAAAAACTAAAAAACTGTGCCTAAATAGCTGAAATATTTTATCTGTTCTATACGATCTCCATTCAGAATACAGTTGAAGTTTCTGTGTTCCTGCCTATTTTCATTATTTTGGGCTTTTTATTGCTGATTTTCATGTCAAACTTGTTACCACTGTTATTCAATCCTGGAGACTTGCACAAGATGTGTTTGGGAGTACAACATCATCTGCATAAAGCAGGGAGCTAAGTTTGACATCTCCAATTCTAATACCAGGCCTGATGCCATCATAATGTGGTCCATATAGATGATGAATAAGAGTGGAGATAATGTACATCCTTGTCTTATCCCTGATTTTACATCAAACCATCTTCCTGTATTTCCTTCAATTCTAACTGCTGACTGACAACTTAAATATAGACTATGTATTGCTCTATATAATATTCCATTCACCCCATATAACTGTAATGCTCTGAAAAGTTTTTCTCTGGGTACATTGTTGTATACCTTTTTCAGATGTACAAAATTTGAAAACAGATCCTTCTCATATTCCCATGATTTCTCAATTATTTGTCTTAATGTGAAAATCTGATCTTGACAACTTGTACTTGGCCTGAACCCAGCTTGTTCTTCTCCAAGTTTCTCTTCCACAATCTTTTTCAACCTCTTTTCAAGCATGCTTGCATAAATCTTACCTGGAACACTTAGAGAAATTCCTCTGTAATTCTCACATTCAATTTTATTCCCTTTTTTATAGATGACAGCTCTACCCAATCATCGGGGAATTCGACCTTCTGAATAGGCCCTTGAATATGCAGTGTAGCTACTGCAAAACTTTTATACCATCTTACTTGAGCATTTCTGATCGAATATCATCTACTCCAGCTGAATTTCCAAATTTTCAGTTTTTGACAGCTTTTTCTATCGAGTAATGGCATGTACTCTTCTTTACATTATCCCTGAAAATTTTCTAAGACTGTTCTTGTCACTGCTTGACTTGAACTGTTTAACAGTCTTTCAAAGTACCGTATTTTAGCCGTATAAGATGCACTGTTGTATTGGATGCACATTTTTCATGTTGAATTTTTTGAAAAAAAATTTTTTTTTAATTCTTTGCAGTATAAGGTGCACAAATTATGCACCAAATTTTTCAAGTAAATATTTTTTTTTCTTTTAAATTTTAATACATGTATTATTCATTTATTAGATAAAAAAAGTTATTCTCAAAAAATCATTAAAAACCTAACAACACACACACACACACACATACATAAATAATAATATAAACAAAATTATTTTTATAAATTTTTCATTAATCTTTTCAAATCTTTATTCATCTTCACTCTAAAAATTTTCTGAACTTGATTCTTTATCAGAAACCGAGTCATCGTTGTCTTGAAATAATAAGCCATCCTTTATACCATCAAGAGAATTACTAATGCCACAATTTTGAAAAGATTTTATAATAATTTCGGGTTTCTCTTCATTCCATGAACTCTTTACCCATTCGCACACCTGCAATCTTGTGGTCTTCATTTTTCTACCTGTAGATGTTTCTCAAAACACGGAGAAATGCATCCAATTGACCCATTTTCCCCTCATAAATCCTTTAAATGGTTTGTTATTGAAACATCTAAAGGTTAAAGCATGGAGGCGAATCCTCCTGGGATGACAGCTATTTCTGTATTCATTTTGCAAAGTTCATTCTTAACGGCTTCAGTTTTATGGCATTCAAACTGATCCCATACTAACAAAACAGGTTTCTGACGTAAACTATCAGGACATCTGGACCACACCTTCCCTAACTGCACATACATGTAAACTCCTTGGGAAAGTTTTTCTTTGAGCATTGTTTGTCTTTTAAAAATTAAAAATTTACATCATTACTAACTTCTATCTACAATTTTCTTCCAGATCAGTCTGTTACTTGTCAAGACTTCAATATTATCAGATCTTATATTTCTGTCGTCTAAGGCACTTTGTACCGTATCAATCCATCTATATCTTAGTCTTCCTCTGGGTCATTTTCCTGCCAACCTGGCAGAGAACACTTGTTTTTCCAATCGTTCCTCGCACATTCTGTTTTTAAATAACCATACCACCTGAGATTAGCTCTGCTAACGCATTGCTGGATGCTGACAACGTCAAGTTCTTTCCTAATATCCTTGTTTTTAATATGATATTGCCATTAATGCGATCTGTTCACGCCTCTAATCTTTCCCAGCTCTCAGATCCATAAGTTAAGACTGGCTTGAACACTGTCCTGTATACAGCTAATTTAGTGTTTCAACTAATTTCTCTCTTATTCCATATGAATTTATTTAATTGACTTCCTACTATACCAGCTTTGTTGATTCTGTTGTCTATTTCCATATTTAATTTACCATCTTCACTAAAAATCGTGCCTAAGTAGGTGAAATGTTTTACTTGTTCCACAGGTTCTCCTTTCACAACACAGTTGACATTTTCAACGATTCTGTCTATTTTCATCGTCTTTGTCTTTTTATTGCTGACCTTCATACCATATCTATTACAACAGTTATTCAATTTAGTCAAGGAATCTTGCAGACTCATAGTGGAATTATTGATAAGTATAACATCGTCCACATAAAGCAAAGAGCTGACATTAACATCTCCAATTTTGATATCATGTTTAATACACTTTCCTTCATAAATAATGAATAACAGAGGGGATAATGTACATCTTTGTCTCACACCAGATTTAACATTAAACCATCTTCCTATACTTCCTTCAATTCTAACTGCTGACTTACAACTCAAGTATTGTATCAAGTATTGCTTGATATAATGCCCCACTGACACCATATAACTGTAGCGTATTGATTTGCTTCTCTCTTGGCACCTTATCATATGCCTTTTCCAGATCTACAAAACTCAAATAGAGATCTTTGTTATATTCCCATGCTTTCTCGACTATTTGTCGTAAAGTGAAGATCTGATCCTGACAGCCTCTATTTGGCCTGAATCCAGCTTGTTCTTCACCAAGCTTTTCTTCTACAATTCTTCTCAACCGTTTCTCAAGTATACTTGCATATATCTTACCAGGAAAACTCAGTAGGGAAAAAACCTCTGTAATTCTCACATTCAGTTTTATTTCCCTTTTTATATATGGGTACTATGAGAGCTCTACTGCAATCATCGGGAATTCGTCCCTCTGTGCAGGCCTTCTGAGTGCAGCCACTGCAAGACTTTTATACCACCATACTTAAGCATTTCTGGTCGAATATCATCTACTCCTGCTGCCTTTCCACATTTTAAGCCTTTGATGTCTTTTTCTATTTCAAGTATGGATATGTATTACTTCAAGTATGGATATGACTGCCATTCAAGAAGATTAGCCTCGTATTTTGTGTTGAATACTATGGCTATTCCTTCTTTTCCTTGATTGTCATTGCCTGAATATAACATTTTATATTTATTGCTCAGAAAGATCTCACCAGTTTTTGTCTTTTTTGTTTCAGTAACCCCTATTATGTAGATCTGGTATTTATCTAATTCCTCATCTAGCTCCATTTCTTTGCCATTGAAGCTTCTTATGTTGATAGTACCGATCTTTAACTTTGGTGATGTTGAGTTGGGGTGTGTTTTCACATTTGTTCCAGTAGCTGTCTTTTTGCTGATCACCCTGGTTCCCTGGTGAAAACAATGGGGGCCTTGTTTAACTGGCCAACGCCCCAGCCGGCATGAAATTTTGTCATGTTGTACCATCATTTTGTAATTTGGTTTAAGCCAATAAGAATTACAATTTGGTCAGCTAAATCCCAAATTGCCAGCCCATCCTCGTTCGTTCAGTATCCAGGTAGATACCCAACAGGGTGCACCACGAGAAGGTCAGGATTGGACATTAGGTCAGAAGCCCTGGTCAGTTCTCCACATTCCTTTAAAGGCTATATGGAGGTCTCCTCTGTTATACAGCTTTGACCCTTAAATTCCTGTGGCATTTTTTGTGATATTTTCATTTTTGTAAGCATGCATAAATCATTTCTGTTCATAAATATAAAGCACCATGAGGCGACCCTGTGACATCTGGTATTTATTTCTGTGCCAATAATTTTGCTCATTGAATAATCATTTTTGTAGATTCACAGCAACCTGATCTTCTTTAATCCATTATCCAAGTTTTTAATTTATTTTCAATTTCTGGACATTTTGCTGGTTTTCTGCGGAAATTGTGTTTTTTAGAATTTGCTTCTTTTAATTGTTACTCTTGTTTCCTCCAAGTTGATACCATGTTTTCTTTCTGCTGCTGCTCTGTTGCCATTTTTTCCCGTACTCAATCACTCTACACTTAAACGCAATTGTATAGCAATGTCTGTGCTTCGTAGAATCCATGGGCTATAATAAAATTTAAATACAGGTAGCCCTTGTTCAACGCGGTACTTATTCAATGTGGTTTCGATATAACAAGTTCTACAAATTGTGGAAATCCTTTATCTTTTCATATATTTTTCACCGCACGACTTAAAAATCAAATTTTGTCTTCATTAACTTTGAGTCTACCCGTATTGTGCATGTAGTTATAAGTAGAGAATTTATATTAGGGGAAATACCTTTTAGCGTGCACGTACATCAATTGTTTACCGAATAAAGTGTTTATTGCTGAAAATTGTCTTCGTTTTCTGCCAGGAAAGCACATTAAAAATCATAAGTGTGTTAATCTCAAGCTGAGCACTTTTTTCTGGTGAGTTACATACAACGTGTAATGCTTTTTTATGTAAAAATTTTATTTTTATAGTAATGGTCACTTAGAGGACTTTTCCGATATGGTTGAAAATTAAATTAGTGAATTAATTGATGGGGAAATAGATTTAAATGAAGAGGAACTGGTACAATTAATACATGATGTCGAACCAAATGGTGGGGAAAGTTCTGCCGAAGATTCTGATTGTGATGAATCCGTTAAAAAATTCAGTTTAAAGAAATTAGCAGAAGGATTGGGCTTGGCAAGAAAGTTAGGGATAGCCACCTTATTTTATGGATAATGATCTCTCTCTGGAAAATTCATGAGACAATTCGATATTTGTTTAGAATTATGAACTTAATAAAAAAATTGCAGCATAGTGGCAAGCAAGGTCTTATTACTGAATTTTTAAATAAACCTGCTTAAGTATGCAATGAGAATTATAGGAGATTTTAAGTGATGACAACGTCTGGCCACACGTAAATAAAGAACATCTACAAAATGTTCGTTTTGAAGACAGTGATGATGATTAAAATATGCACTTTATTTTATTTTGTCTAAAACGTTTATGCATTATGTGCAATGAAGTTTACGTACAATTTGTATTTGTTTCATGGTTTATTTTATATGTTTTTCTTAACTTACATGAATTACCTGAATTAAATAAAAAAAATATTTTTGTTGGGTATGTCATTGTTGTTTATATAATTAAAAAAAAAAACGATTTCAGAATATAACTCTACTTTTTCTATGTAATCTGAGTCTCGCATAACACGATTTATATAACATGGCATTTCTATGGAACCTAACATCCGCATTATACAAGGGTTACCTGTATAATGTGTTGATTATTAGTTTAAATGTGTGATCGTTGACGGCTGTGCAACTATTCAAACTGATCACACATTACTGACAAGTGGTGATGCACCATAACTGCGCATACATAAAAAAAACACCAAAGTGTATGAGATGCATTGTTTATAAGAGGAATTCTAATTTTCAGGTACAAAAAAGCGAGTCTTATAAGGCAAAAAATATGATAATTACTCCAGACATCTAGGATATCCTTATCCTCAGTTTTCATGTCACCTTTATCAGTACTCTTTCCTCCATTTTATAGGTTCTTCAAAAGCCTTCAGAACATTTTGTCACCTTCATGATATTTATTTTTCATATTCTTATCAAAGTATTCCCATTGTCCGTGCGGTTAGCCTAGTGGCTATGCGCTTCGCAACCAGCCTCAGAAAGGAGTGTCCTGGGTTTGATTCCTGTCGGCAATGTGAGGAGCTTAAGGATCTTTCTCAGACATAGCCAAGTTAGTCAGTTTTGGGCGTGGACTGCAGAGTTTTTCTCCCCAGTTTATCTGGGGTTTTTCCTCCCACAAGCAGGCAAACCAGTTCCGTGAACACACATAGTTACAGACATAGGACACACTGGGAGGCATAGGGCTAGCCGCCTTATCCTTGGGACAGGTACAGCTTAGAAGGGCTACAGATAGCTCCGTAACAGGCCACTAGGTCTAATATCTGAAGGGAAGAAGAATTCCCATTACTTTTGTTTGGTAACTTTTACACAGAGCTTAGCTATCTTACATTTCGGTATATTTTTAGGGTATCTGTCAACTTATTTGCTAAGAATTTTCAGTATGCTTTTTTCTTTTCTAGGACTGCTTCTTTAACTTCTTGTGTCCACCATGGCATTCTTATTTTTCTATCCTTGCAAACAACTTCACCACAACCTCCCTAGCTGAATCAATCAATGTCTTCAGAGTTTACTACTGAGACTCTAAGGTTTGATGCTTGTTTTCAATTTGTTTCATTTTTTTTTCAATAATGTTTGTATAGTCAACTCTACAATTTACTTGCAAAAGCTGGTCAACTTTAATTTTTTTTAAAATGTTGTTACATACTGTTCTTTTCAATGTGATATCCATTTTTATCTTGCTTAGTACTAAGTAATTGTCACTTCCCATTTGAAATTCTCTGTACACTCCTGTATCCTGAATCAGCATTATGATATTACTATCAACAATGACATAGTCAATGGGGCTTTTCTTATTTCTTCTCTCCATGTGAATTTGTGCACATCTTTATGTTGAAACATGATGTTAGTAATGACTAATCCATGTCCTGAGCAGAAGTCTAGTAAATACTATTATTATTAGCTTTGCCCTTTTCTCCAAATTTTTCCCAAATGTCCCTGTATGTCTGGTGGGATTCATTTCCTACTCTGTTGTTCAAATCTCCAACAAGGATCACTTTATTCCATTTTCTTTATGTCAGCTGCCTGTTCTAATGACTCCAAAAATTTCTCCACTTTTTCCTTAGAAGAACCTTCTGTGGAATCATTAAGTACAAATAAGTCAGTTTCATTGTCCATGTCTCCATTTTGAAGTTTGCCATGGAAGACTTAAAAAACATTAATAAAAGGTCAATATTATGATCTCTAGGAGGATTTCATGTCTTGAGCAATACAATACTAGGACAAAACACTTGATAAAAGGTTTAATTTTTAAACTCTTCATCACTTAGAATTTTTGACGATTCAGGTTTCACCTACTTGGTATAAAAATGATGACTACAGATATTTATCTTTTTTTTTTTTTTTTTAAATAGCAGGATACATTTTTCTATAAAAATGAAGCAGTGGTAAAGTGCAATTTAATATATTAATAAATCTGCGAATATATAACTTATTATTTCTGATAATTACTGGAAATACTGGTCGGCAGTAGATGGCGTTGGTGGTTTGAGTGGTGGAGCTGGAGTTGTAGAGCAGGTGCCCTCCCTCGATGAGTCTTTGGACTCCCTGGAGGTGTCAAATAATAATTAAACATAAAACTCAGCAATAAATTAAGATGCAGCTTACCTCCAAAATTGTTTCTCCTTCTTCATTTTTAACTTCTTGAACATCTTCTGCACCTGCCTCAATTGCTACCTCCATAGCTTTATCAATACTAAGTGGTGTTCCATCAAGAGTACCAGTTACCTTAAAAATACCTTTCTTATCAAAAAAGAGACGACTCCGGCCCTCTTCTTTTATTCCAACATTCCTGAAGGAAAAGTTTTTTTTTTGTAATTTTTTTAAACATTATATATAATGAAGTGTATACATGTGTGAGAGAGAAAGACAGTTGAAATAATAAAAACCAGTATGGGTTCAGATTCACTAAACTCCTTAATCATGACCATATTCTGAAATATATGCATTACTGCATTTCTTTTAAATGGCAATTATAACTCTTCGAAGTTGAAGAGACAGTATCATCCATCATCTCTACTCGATACATAATTTTAAACAATTTAAGATTAACAATTGGAGAAACTGTTGATAAAATGCATATTTATTTGGTGCATCTCATGATGGTCACCTTAAAATTTAGAAATGCACAAAGCATAATTAAAATTTTTGTGTGTGTGTGTGTGTGTGATTTCAATTAATTTTTTTTAACTTTTCAATACAAATAACTGTCTGTGAGACAAGTTTTTATTTTATTTTTTTTTAATACTTTCTTCTTACCATTTATATATATAATCAAATCCTTTTCATTACCTTCGAATGACCTGGCTATGTTGTTTATAATAATTTGTGACAAATCAATTACAATTCGGGTAAGAAAACATTCAAACAATGTCAGAGAATTCTCGGAAACTATTTGTGTATTACAGCACCATTGATGAGAGTTATCCAGAAGACTGTAAATGGTGGTGGGGGGAAGCAGACAGTAAGAGATTGTCTGCTGTGACCAATAACAATGGATCTGACCATGCAGTAGTGGCTCACTGTTTCTCTTATAGTCACTAAGTTAGCTATCTCAAGAGACCAGCATGGCCTATTCACTATGGCAATAACCTATAAGGAAAAGCACATGCATAATATGTACTGCTCCTCTGAACTCCAACCTTCTAAGACAGTGGTTCTTAACCAGTGTTCTGCGGTGAAAGATGTCACATGACACAGTTCAGTATAATTGGTTACTCTGATTCTAACAACTGAAGACTGTTTTGCATGTTGACTTCTAAACCAATAGAATATCATTCATAGGTACTATTTTTAATGTGTAAAAATTTAACAATATTGGAATAATAGATTTCAAGTTACTTTCCTTCCTTAAATGCACACAATTATGACTGATACGAAATCCATTTGCAGTTAATACATCGAGTTGTGAATTTTTGTTACAAGAGGAAGAACAATTAGTTACCTTGTATACAGATTGTACTCTAAAAATGAAATTCTCTGAAATAACTCTTGAGGAATTTTGGATTTTTGTCCAAGCCGAATACCTAGCTCTCTCCACAAGGTCACTGAAAATTTTGTTACAGTTTTCAACATCATATTTGTGTGAGCTCGGTTTCTCAACAATAACCCATATAAAAACTAAAAAGCATATAAGACTTACTAATATAGAAAAGAGATGAGGGTAGCTGTATCACATATTAGACCTGATATTGCTGAAATCTGCAAAAGCTGACAAGCTAAAGTATAGCATTAAAATAAGTTCCATTTTTTTTAAAGGCAAGTTCATGCATATGTTTATTGTTAGCTTTATGATCCTAATGCTTTTGGTGTTCCCCAAATTTTTCTTATAATCAAAAGTGTTCCATGACTTTGAAAAGTTTAAGAACCACTGTTCTAAGATATAGAAAAGTATCCACTACTTAGTTCCAAGTGTTTGATTCCCAAAATCTTGAAAATGTGTGTTAATATTATTACACAAATAGGACATTCTTTTTTTTTTTTTTAACCCTTTCAGGACCAGAAGAACTTATGAAGTAATACAAAGTTTTTAGGTATTAAAATGACTTTATTAGGTATCTATTTAACATAAAACATCATCATTATGTAGGAAAAAATCGTAGGTTTTATAGAATTTCATGGGACACGTGTCCCAATGGACGTAAAGGGTTGCAAATAAATTAAAATTTTATGTGGGGACACATATGTTCCATGGTCCTGAAAGGGTTAAGTGAATACCACCTGCGAGAGGTTGTAAACCTATAGCACATTTAGAACCATGGGTGATCTATGAAGGGTTAGATAATCTTCTCCTGATTTAGATACCAAACTAAAATTTTTTTTTCAAGCCACTTCAGGCCTTCAATAAGCAGGGTAGTTTGTATCACACTATCTGCCACCTAAAGATTTTTATAAATATCTATGTCACAGTAAACAACGAAAAGGCAACACCAAGAATGAAATTGTTTCATTTTCTCTTTTTCTTCCAGACAAGGAGGAGACCAGTTTCAATAACTTTTGTAGTCCCATTATTTCCATATCTACCAAAGTATAATACTTGTCCAGTTTCATTAGTAAATTTTGCATGATTTACAGTTATTAATTCAGATTTCTTGCAAGGAAATTACCATGTATTTAAAAACAAATTTCACTTGTATTTATGGCTTAAATATAAACAGTGCTCCAGAAATACAACTTATATCTGCTTTATATAAATATTGTTATAAGTGATGTTAAAAAAGGGGGAGGGGAGGAATGTTATACTGACAAAACAAAGTAATACATTTTTTAATTCTCACTATACATTGTTGTTGTTATGTCCCATCGAGTCATTTTCGACTCCTGGTGATTCTATGAACATACACTCTCCATTCAGATCTGTCCCTGGCCATATCTTTCAGAATTTCCAGGCACATTCCAGTTGCTAATTTAAACTCCATCCCCCATCTAATTCTTGGTCTTCCTCTTCGCCTATCTCCAGCAACTTTGGCAAGCATCATCATCTTCTCCAGACTGTCATTTACTTGCATAATATGTCCAAAGTATAACAATTTTTATTTGATGGTAATAGCTTTGAGGGAGCAATCTGGCTTTATTCTGTCTATCACTGATTTATTGATTTGCTTTGCAGTCCATAGTATTCTTAGTAAGCATCTCCAAACCCATAATTCAAATGCATCATCTTCCTTCTCTCACTCTTTCTCAGGATCCAACTTTCACATCCATACAGTATCACAGCAAATACAAATGCTTTCATGATTCTGATTTTTGTTGCAAGGCTAATATCTTTATCTTTAAATATCTTGCTTAAATTTGTCATTGCTTTCTTTCTGAGTAATAATCTTCTAACTACTTCAGTACGATACCCATCTTTATCAATTCAGGATCCTAGGAGCACAAAATTGTTAATTACTTCCATTTTTCTCCCCATCTACTTCAAAATCATTAAATTCACATGCTGCCATAACTTTTGTCTTTTTTGAGGTTAAGTTTAAGGTCTTATTTAGCACTTTCTTCTTTAACTTTCATAATAAGTTCCTCTATACATTACCTGTAATTATACAGAAAGAGGCTTTCTTTTACACACAGCTCATCACAACTGAATTTGTGTTTTCTTTCATTTATTGTTCATAATGAAGGGTGAATTTATACACTCATGAGCAGTTGAATTAGAGATTCCTGCCTTGTTGGTGAAATGGTGCTGTGGTCGCCCCGGCGAATAGAATAGTGCCACACGGTGCAAGATGGGGATGTCGTCAGACCTTGTACTGACTGTCTGAGTAATAGTCGAGCACAGAATGGGGAAGACTCAAAGTCGCAGCGATTTCAATTGCGGCTAGCTAGTCTAAGCCAGACGTATGGGGCACTCCATCTCCGAAGTCGTGCAGGCACTGTGCTTTTCACGGGCCACTGTGTCAAGAGTGTACCGTAAGTACATGGAATCAGGTAAAACCACAGCCGGCAGGGAAAACTGCCATGGTGTACAACGTGTCGATGACAGGGGACACTGTCGTCTAGCTCAGATGGTAACAGCAGATAGACAGGCCACAGTGGCGCAGATCACTCGCCAATTCAGTGCTGGACACAACAATGATGTGTGAGCTGCCATACCATCCAGAACCATCTCCTCGCTATGGAGTACAGAAGCCACCGCCTGACTAGGGTACCTCTGCTCACCGCACGTCACAAGACACAACGATTAGCATGGATGCAGGAACATCGGCATTGGACCCTCGACGCATGGAAAAAGGTCGTTTGGACTGATGAGTCGAGGTACACGCCGATGGCGACATACGTCGCCAAGCACGTGAAGCGAGAATCCCTCGTGCCAGCAGGGTACAGTTCAGGCCAGTGGTGGTGGTATCCTAATATGGGGACTGTTTACATGGGATGAAATGGGCACCCATTTCTGAAGACAAAAAACAGGTGAGATCTTTCTAAGTGAGAAATGCAAAATGTTATATTTAAGCAATGAAAATCAGGGAAAATAAGGAGTGGCTATAGTATTCAACACTAAATATGAGGATAATCTTCTTGAATGGCAGGCATTATCAGAATAGGGAACTGGACAATGACTTATTTGTGTTTATGGTCCCATAGAAGGTTCTACCAAGGAAGAAATGAAGGAATTTTTTGAGGCATTAGAGAGGACAGCTGGCTCAATGAAAAAGAAAAAGTTAGTCCTTGTTGGAGCTCTAAACAGCAGAGAAGGAATGATTACCAGACATATAGAAATATTTTGGAAAAAATTGGAGAAAAATTCAAAGCTAATAATAATGATAAATGCCTGCTGGATTTTTGTTCAGGATATGGAATAGTTATTACTAATACCATGTTCAAAAACATAAAAATGTGCACAAATTCACGTGGAGAGAAGATGCAAGAAATAAGATAAGTCTCATTGATTATATTATAGTTAATAGTGATGCTTTTCCACTGGTTCAAGACACGAGTACATAGAGGATTTTATATAGGAAATGATCACTATTTAGTTTTGAGCAGGTTAAATTGAATTCCATATTGAAAAGAAGAGTGTAAGAAAGTTTTAAAACAAATCAAGGTTAAGCAGCTCTCAGAGATTTAGAGGTGAATTGCAGACTGAAATACACAAAGATCACTAAAGAAAAAATTAAAGAGTTTGAATACAAGAACCGACCTTGGCAATTCAGTGGCAAATCCTGAAGAAAACATTGACTGATTCAGCTAGAAAGGCATGTGCTTTAATGTCCTGAGTCCATGGTGGACTCAGGACATTAAAGAGGTAGTGAAGGTAAAGAAGAAGGCATATCCAAAGTTCCTTGCAAGTAAGTCAGCTTGTGCTCTTAGAGAATACAGAGAAAAATATAGGAAAGAAAAGCACTGTGTAAAACTAGCTGAGCAAAAGTCATGCAAAGACTTTTGCAAGAACGCAGAAAATAAATACCAGGAAGGTGGCAAAATATTCTGGAGGCTATTAGAAAAGTTTAAAAAATGAAGGAAAAAGTACTAAAAGGAATCAGAGATGATAAAGGTGACATGACATGAAAACTGAAAATAAAGATATTTCTAGATGTTTGGAGTAATTACTTTGAAAGACTGCTAAATGAAACAAGAAGTGCCAGCATGGTGGTAGAAAACTCCCAACAGGAATGCAGTCAGAAATACATATCCATACTTGAAATAGAAAAAGTCATCAAAAACCTGAAATGTGGAAAGGCAGCTGGAGTAGATGATATTTGACCATAAATGCTCAAACATGGAGGTATAAAAGTTTTTCAGTGACTGCATTGTATAATTCGGAAGGCCTGGTCCGAGGGTCAAATTCCAGATGATTGGAGCAGAGCTCTCATAGTACCCATCTATAAAATGAGAAATGCGAGAATTGTAGAGTATTCCTGGTAAGATTTATGCAAGTATACTTGAGAAACAGTTGAGAAGGATTGTGGAAGGGGAGCTTGGGAAAAACAAGCTGGAAAAACAAACAGGCCAAACAGAGGTCGTCAGGATCAACTATTCATTTTAAGACAAATAGTTGATAAATTTTGGGAATATAACAAGGATTTGTATTTAAGTTTTGTTGATCTGGAAAAGGCATATGACAAGGTGCCAAGAGGAAAGCTCTTCAAAATGCAATGGTTATATGGTGTAAATGGAACATTATATTGAATAATACATAGTCTCTATTGAAGCTGTAAGCAGCAGTTAGAATTGAAGGAGGTATGGGAAGATTGTTAATATTAAATCAGGTGTGCAATGCAGGTGCACATTATCTCCACTGTTATTCATTATCTATATCGATCACATTATGAAGGAAGTGGTATTGAATCTGATATCAACATTGCTGATGTTACACTTCTGAACAAATCCAGCACAGATCTACAATATTCTCTGACTAAATTGAATAACTGTTGTAATAAATTTGGTATGGAAGACCAAAACAATGAAAATAGGTAAAAACATTGAAAACATCAACTGCATTGTGACTGGTGAACCTATAAAAGTAAAGTATTTCACTATTTTGACATAATTTTTAGTGAAGATGGTAAATTAAATATGGAAATGGACAACAGAATTAGTAAAGCTGGTATGGTAGGAAATCAGCTGAATAAATTCATATGGAATAAGAAATAAATTAGTCAAAACACGAAATTAGCTGTATACAAGATGGTGTTCAAACCAATTTTAACGTATTGATCTGAGAGGTGGGTAAGAAATAAAACACTTGATCAAAGACTCGAGACCTCTGATATGAGAGTTCTGAGAAAGATTAATGGAGTGAACAGATGGCATCAATGGCAGTATCATATTAAAAATTAGAATATTAGGAAAGAACATGCAATTGTTAGCATTTGGGAACACATTAATAGAGCTAATCTGAAGTGTTCTTCCAGGTTAGCAGGAAAAAAAACCTAGAGGAAGAAGACCAATATGTAGATGGATGGATACAGTAAAACGTGCCTTAAAAGACAAAAATATAAGATCTGATAACATCAGTTTTGAGATAACAGATTCATTTGGAGGAAAATTGTTGATCAGAAGTTAATAATGGTGTAACTTTTTTCATGTAGTACTATTATAATTATCCAGTACATCCCCTGAGGGTGCATATCAGGAATTTGATGATGATGATGTTGATGAGTGCTAGGAAAATAATATTTAAAAACTATTTTTTAAAACTTTGAAAAATGTTTACAATTTTCAAACTTAGAAAATGTATTTATTTTTCTAGTATGTGGCAACTGTTTAACTGGCAAACCTACTGTTGTATTTACCTTGTATTCCTGTTGTTTGAATTGCTTGTTGTTTTTCACATACACAATGATGATGTACTGTTATTTTCAGTAAGAAATATTTCTGCTTTTCATTAGTTTATTACTGTAGTTATCAAGTTATTTTCTTGTTTTATAGTTAACATCCACTCTGAATTGATGGCTCTCAAGCCTGGTGATATTAAAAACAATATTACCTAAGTTATCTAGCCAAGAAATTAGCTGTAAGAGTAAGCATGTAACTTAAAAACATAACATTTCAAAGAAACAAAATTACTTTCTTCTATATAGTACAGATTTAAATAAGTTTTGACATATCAGCCAAAATATGTCAGTGACACAATTCTCTCTTACCGTATTTACTTGAATATAACACTTGTTTTCCCAAAATTAAAGTTAAAAAATCATTGTGCGTGGGGATTTTCAGAAGCTCAAGTTTTTCAGGAAAAAACTGTTCTCAACGTTATTTATGCAATCGGCTGCCCGCCCACCTTCATCACGTGACACATTCAAATCTTTAATGGCAATACTAATTCAAATTAGCAAACGACTAATGAGAAGTGAAAGCTGAGCACAAAATGGACAGCAATGGTAGGCCAGTAGAGATAGCACAGCTATGAAGACATGCATATGATTGGTGTAGCATTAACAAAAGATCATCACACAACTCAACGACAAAGGCAAGCCGACGATTGTTGAGTTGATATGCTCATTCTCTTCAACCAAATTCCAAAATACCTGAAACTACCATAACATTCACAATCTATTTCTTAGTTATATGCGAAACATTTTAATTTCTTTTATTATGATGTAAAATCACGGGCGCAACATATGCAAGGGCGAGTTATATTTGAGTAAATACAGTATTATGGAATAAATATTTGCCTAACATAACAGCACTCTTTGCTTATTTCCTAAATTTTAGTTGTTTTGTGTGATAAGGAAACTTCTATCCATAAACCAAAAGGTAATTCCCATCACTGCTGGGAACTTGAACAAAACAGACATTGGATGCAAGAACGACAAAAAAATTCAAATGGAAGACCAACTATCTAGGTGAACTGATAAAAAGCAGCACCTGAATCTAAAATATAAATACTGTACAAGAAAACCTCACTTAACAAGATTAATTAATCCATCAATTAATGAGCGATAAGCAAAATCACATTAAGCAAATACAATAAAAATAGGAATAATTATAATTCAAACATCAGTTAGCATAAATTTGAAACAAAATTTACAGTATAAGCTCTATTAGAGAATAAAACCATCAAAGTTAATAAAAATCAATTGTTTAAATTTTTATTTAATGTCTAAACATTTGATTGAGCAACTTTTTTACAAAAAAATTAAATAAAGATGTCTGAATAATGCTTGACTTTTTCATCTTGTCATGCAATTTGCAATAGCTGGTGATTGCTTGATCAAGATTTTGGCAGATTTCAAAGCTTCCTTCCATATCAGGATCAGCATCAAACAAAATTTCCTTAGCATGCTCAATGTAAGTGAAAACTAGCTCAAGTTCTTTTGCAGTTAGCTTCTTAGTCGTAACATTCTCTTCTTGTTCGCACTCCTTATTTTCTTCTTCTTCATATGCACAACTATCATCATCATCATCATCATCATCAAATTCCTGCCATGTACCCTCAAGGGGTATACAGGATATGACAGTACTACATGAAAAAATTACATCATTACTAACTTCCTATCTACAATTTTCCTCCAAATCAGTCTGTTACTTGTCAAGACTCCAACATTATCAGATCTTATATTTCTATCGTCTAAGGCACTTTGTACCGTATCAATCCACCTATATCTTGGTCTTCCTCTGGGTCGTTTTCCTGCCAACCTGGCAGAGAACACTTGTTTTGCTAATCTTTCCTCTCCCATTCTATTTAAGTGACCATACCATCTGAGATTAGCTCTGCTAACGCATTCCTGGATGCTGACAATGTCAAGTTCTTTCCTAATATCCTCATTTTTAATATGATATTGCCATTGATGCCATCTGTTCACGCCTCTAATCTTTCTCAGGACTCTCATATCTGCGGTCTCTAGTCTTTGGTCAAGTGTTTTACTTCTGACCCAGCTCTCGGATCCATAAGTTAAAATTGGTTTGAACACAGTCTTGTATACAGCTAATTTAGTGTTCCGACTAATTTCTTTCTTATTCCATATGAATTTATTCAATTGACTTCCCACGATACCAGCTTTGCTGATTCTGTTGTCTATTTCTATATTTAGTTTACCATCTTCAGTAAAAATTGTGCCTAAGTAGCTGAAATGTTTTACTTGTTCCACAGGTTCTCCATTCACAACACAGTTGACATTTTCAATGATTCTGCCTATTTTCATTGTCTTTGTCTTTTTATTGCTGACCTTCATACCATATCTATTACAACAGCTATTCAATTTAGTCAGAGAATCTTGCAGACTTGTAGCATATTTATTTAGAAGTATAACATCATCCGCATAAAGCAAAGAGCTGACATTAACATCTCCAATTTTGATATCAGGTTTAATACCACATTCCTTCATAATGTGATCCATATAGATAATGAATAACAGAGGGGATAATGTACATCCTTGTCTCACACCAGATTTAACAGTAAACCATCTTCCTGTACTTCCTTCAATTCTAACTGCTGACTTACAACTCAAATAAAGACTAAGTATTGCTTGATATAATGCCCCATCGACACCATATAACTGCAGCGTATTGAATAGCTTCTCTCTTGGCACCTTGTCATATGCCTTTTCCAAATCGACAAAACTTAAATACAGATCTTTGTTATATTCCCATGCTTTCTCGACTATTTGTCGTAAAGTGAAGATCTGATCCTGACAGCCTCTATTTGGCCTGAATCCAGCTTGTTCTTCACCAAGCTTTTCTTCCACAATTCTTCTCAACCGTTTCTCAAGTATACTTGCATAGATCTTGCCAGGAACACTCAGTAGGGAAATACCTCTGTAATTCTCACATTCAGTTTTATTTCCCTTTTTATATATGGGTACTATGAGAGCTCTACTCCAATCATCGGGAATTCGTCCCTCTGTCCAGGCTTTCTGAACTATGCAGTGCAGCCACTGTAAGACTCTTATACCACCATACTTCAGCATTTCTGGTCGAATATCATCTACTCCTGCTGCCTTTCCACATTTCAAGCCTTTGATGGCTTTTTCTACTTCAAGTATGGATATGTATTCCTGACTGCATGCCTGGTCAGTGTTTTTTATCACTGTGCTGTCATCACTGCTTGTTTCATTTAGCAGTTTTTCAAAGTAATTACTCCATACTTCAAGGATATCTTTTTCTCCTGTTTTCATTTCACCTTTATCATCTCTAATTCCTTTTACAGCACTCTTTCCTCCATTCCAAAGCTTCTTCAACAACCTCCAGAATATTTTGCCACCTTCTTGATATTTATTTTCTATATTCTTGCCAAAGTCCTCCCATGACTTTTGTTTAGCTAGTTTTACAAACTGTTTAGCTTTCTTACATTTGTCTCTGTATTCTGTAAGAGTAAAAGCTGACTTATTTGCCAGGAACTTTTGATATGCTTTCTTCTTTTCCTTCACTGCCTCTTTAACTTCCTGTGTCCACCAGGGAGTTCTGATTTTTTTATCTTTGCCCACAACCTCACCACATGCCTCTCTGGCAGAATCAATCAATGTTTCCTTCAGAGTTTGCCACTGAATCTCCAAGGTTTGATTCCTGTTCTCAAACTCTTTCATTTTCTTTTCAATAATATTTCTGTATTTTAGTCTACAGTTTACATCTGAGAGCTGCTCAACTTTTATTCGCTTTAAAACTTTCTTACATGTTATTCTTTTCAATATGAAATTCAATTTTATCCTGCTCAAGACTAAATAGTGATCACTTCCAATTTCAAATCCTCTGTACACTCTGGTGTCCTGCACCAGGGAGAAAACATCACTATCAACAATAACATAGTCAATGAGACTTTTCTTATTCCTTGCCTCTTCTCTCCATGTGAATTTGTGCACATTTTTATGTTGGAACATGGTGTTAGTAATAACCAGTCCATGTCCTGAGCAGAAATCCAATAGATATTTGCCATTATTATTAGCTTTGCTCTTTTCTCCAAATTTTCCCAAAATATTTTTGTATGTCTCACAATCATTTCCTACTCTACTATTTAGATCCCCAACAAGGACCAACTTTTCCTTTTTCATTGTGTCAGTTGCTTTTTCTAAAGCCTCAAAAAATTCCTCCACTTCTACCTTAGTAGAACCTTCTGTGGGACCATAGGCACAAATAAGTCTCATTGTCCAGTTCCCCATTCTCATATTTGTCCACATTACTCTACTTGAGACTGACTGCCATTCAAGAAGATTAGCCTCGTATTTTGTGTTGAATACTATGGCCACTCCTTCTTTTCCTTGATTGTTATTGCCTGAATATAACATTTTGTATTTATTGCTCAGAAAGATCTCACCAGTTTTGGTCTTTTTTGTTTCAGTCACCCCTATTATGTCGATCTGGTACTTATCTAATTCCTCAGCTAGCTCCATTTCTTTGCCATTCAGGCTTCTTACGTTGATAGTACCGATCTTTAACTCTGGTGATGTTGAGTTGGGGTTTGTTTTCAGATTTGTTCCAGTAGCTGACTTTTCGCTGTTCGCCCTGGTTCCCTGGCGAAAACAACGGGGGCCTTGTTTAACCGGGCGACGCCCCAGCCGGCATGAAATTTTGTCATGTTGTACCATCATTTTTTATTTTGGTTTAACCAATAAGAATACAATTTGGTCGGCTAAATCCCAAATTGCCAGCCCATCCTCGTTCGTTCAGTATCAAAGTAGATACCCAACAGGGTGCACCACGAGAAGGTGAGGATTGGACATTAGGTCAGAAGCCCTGGTCGGTTCTCCGCATTCCTTTAAAGGCTATGTGGAGGTCTCCTCTCAGTTATACAGCTTTGACCCTTAAGCACCCCATGCACAACTATTTTGAATGGAAATTAGGCTAGTTTCTCACATCTTCATTATTCAGTTCATTAAATCCAAGTTCTTTTCCAGTTGTGTTGATTTCTTCAATAACGTTAGATCTTAGATTCTGCGCACGATTAACTAACAACATAGGCTCGAGTTTAAAATCTTTTGCGCTGCCTCCTAATAAAAGTATAAAATGATCTTTAGATAATTTGTATCCTGGTTGAGATGCTTCAGTTTTAGCTGGGAAAGTTTTTGTTGGCATACGCTTCTAAAAGAGACCAGCTTCATTGACGATGAATATTTAATGATCCTCTCGATTTATCCTTTACAATTCACCAGGAAACTTGGCTACAGAATCTTTATCAGCATTAATAGATTCCCCAGTTATTCTAACGTTATGCAGTCCAGCTCGATTTTTAAAACGGTCAAACCATCCTAAACTTGCAGTAAAGCTTTCACATTCCTCTTGAAATTTGGTCTCTTTCAATGATGTAAAAATATTGAGAGCTTTTGCCAGAATATTCCTTGTACTAAGAGGTATTCTTCTTTGGTTACAAACCTCAATCCAGAGTGACAGAAAACATTCCATCTTGATCATTAAATGTTTTCTATTTTGATTGATTTGCATGCTTAAAGAAGCAGTAGCAACTTTTCCTTGTTCTTTGTATTGTTTGCTCTTATGACTTCCAGCTTTTCCTCTAACATAATTACTTTTCTTCTCTTTTTATTACTGCCACTTTCTTTATCAGTCTTTCTCTTTTCCATATCAGGGGTCGAGTAAGAGAACAGAGTTTGCGCGTGATGATAGCTTTTAGTCAACTGCCGTGTGTTGCTGGCCTCAGCACTGCCACTGTCCACTACATTGACAAGTGCTGCCACTCACTGTAGATTGGTGAAAAAAAATTTTGCATAACATAAAAAAATCGTGTTAACTGATTAATCACTTGCTTGAAGCAGAAAATAGTATCATTTCACTCATCGCACTAACTGATTTCGTGCATATCGAATTCATGTTAAGTGAGGTTTTCCTGTATTTCAACAATAAAGCACTGCACATCAACATATCTTAGAAAAAGAACCAGGTAAGTGGTCCTGCGAATGAAACAGTAAATCGCATTTTCAAACAGTAGCTCAATAATATTCATGTAACTTACAAATCAGAATGTTGTATTGTTTCAAGAAACCAGAAGCCAAGCACCAGTTCTATTTGATGAATCTGTGTAAAGGCTTCTAAGACCTCCATGGCCGTGTTGAAATTCTTGGGCATACAAGGACCACTTAACTAATTCTGAGATTTTTTTTTTAAAATATTACTTTATTAGTATTGCAATTCTAAACTAGTTTCATGTACCTATTTGTACACCTTTTCAGGAGTTTGTTAAATATAAGTTAAATGACAATAGATATTTATTATATACAAGCTGAATGGAAGAATAAAATGAACAGATGAAAAGAGTTTAAAATAACATTTTTAGCACATCCTATCTAAAAATGAATACATGATAAGCACAACATGATTATCAATATCATGTTGTGCTTACCTTCCTTATACCCAGCATGTAGCAGACAAAATTTCTAAAATACTCAGGCTACACCATGACATAAAAGTGGCCTTTACTCATTATACAAGATGTCCTGTGGCATATGCTATATAGGGCAAACAGAACAATCCCAAGATATCAGCATGTCAGAGTGGAAAAGAAGAGAAAAACACAAATGAAGCCTTCACACAAACAATGAAGGCCATCCAGTACTTCAGAAATGTTAAACATGTCTACTCAATGCAATAAAAACTAAGGTATCATCTAGCATCAAATCTGTTAATTGTTTATCAAAACCTTCATGCTTACAGACTTTGATATGATGCCATGTCATATCTTTAAACATCATAATACCTGTTAAGTATATCTGCCATCATGTGTCCAATGTTAAACCATTTTTGTTCATTCTATTCCAGTGAGCTTATAAACAATAAAATGTCTTATCATTTAAAAAATTATCTTGAAGTGTACAAAAGGTATACAAAGCTAGTTGAGAATTGTAGAATTAATAAAATAGTTATATTATTTTTTTAAAAAATTTATTAATCTCATGATTAGTTATATGATCCTTATTGTGAAATTCTTGTATTCATTCTCTAGGAAGATCATCTTCAAATCATCTTCTGAATGGCATTTCTAAGTCCACAAAGATAATTTTTTGGAAACTACATACCTGTCCAACATGTTTGAGATGCAATGGAACATGTCACAGTTTGTCAAACTTCCTACACAAAAAAGATCATTTTTTTGTCTGTTGTATATAAAAGCTTGATGATACAAATAAAAAAAAAAGAAAAAAAATCAAACTTACTTGAACTTTTTGCATATTGATCTCAGATCATGTATTGTATTACTATAATTTTCTGTCTCAATTTCAAGTATAAAGATACAGCCACCAGGCCCAAGAAGTTCCATAACACATTGTTTGACTTTACTTGTCTGAAAAATAAAATTTTTTTAAAGAAACTAAATAATATCTTAAACAGAATATTAGTTAAACTTAAGATGCTTTCCCCCCCCTCTTTTTTTGCAGTTACTACTCTGCTAAGTTAAAAAATTTGTTGCAAATATCAGCTGCTCCATTATTACTTATGTTGCTAATTTTAATTTGGGTAAGTTCAGAACTGCCATTCCATCCCTAGTCATCATTCAGTATCTAGGTGAATATTTAATAATGAGGCATGCCATGAGAAGAAGAGGAATCAGTAGTGGATCAGAAGCCTAATCAGTTTCCTGCATTCTTTACTTACTATGAAGAGTTTACCTCTCAGTCAACTGCATTTCAAACGAGGAATTTATTGAATAGCATTTCAGCTATTTAAGCAAAATTTTTAGAAGATGGTAAATTAAATATGGAATAAGAGAGAAATTAGTCAACCACTAAACTAGCAGTATACAAAACAGTCTTCAAGTCAGTGAACAGATGACATCAATGGCAAAATTATTAAAGGTGAAGATATGAAGATACCTAACATTGTGAACATCTAGAAATTTGTGAGCTAATATAGGTGGTATGGTCACTTAAACAGAATGGGAGAGTAAAGATTAGCAAAACAAATGTTTAATGCCAAGATGGCAGGGAAAAAAACAGAGAGGAAAACCAATACAATCCAAAACACAATATTGAAGATCTGGCAGATCACAGACTAGTTCTAAGTCAAGTTATTGATGGGAAGTTAGTAATAATATAAACTTTTCATGTAGTGCCACCATAGTATCCTGTACCCCCCCCCCCTTGAGAGTACATATAAGGAATTTGATTCAGAGAAGAACATGTCTTCTACTTGTCTTGAGCTTTAATGTAGAGTTTTTACATTGAAAACTTTACATAAAAAATAATAATAATTAATGCTAAACTGTTCATATTTGGTCTAATGTGCTAGAACTAAGAACTTTTATTGTTAAAAGACCATAAGATTTAATGATTACAAATACAAAGAGCCAACAAGTTTCACTAGCCACTGTCTAGCATTTTCAAGGCTGTACTGGTGTGAAAACAAATGCATCAAGTTACATGAAAACATACACTTTAGTAACTGCTCGACCGTTACATTTGATAAAAATAGCACCTTGATTTCTATTTAAATTATTGCCTGTGCATAGCATCACTGCTGCTTCTTTGAAAGTTCTGTGCCTGTAGTCATTCTCGATGTAAGGCATAGAACTGTTTTTCCAATCTAACGCGATTTGATGTTATGTGACTTGTAAATGAGAAATGATGAGCTAAACCAGATGTGATGATTCTATTGTGATTGATATCCCCCCACGTTTTTCTGACTTATTTCAAAACTTCTAGGGGTCTGTCCAATGTAAGAAAGGCCACACGTGCATGGAATTTCATATACTCCAGGAAATTTGAAGAAAGGTACCTCATCTTTGGGTGATTTTAAGACTTGTCTGATCGTGGTAGTTGGTTTAAAAACTACTCTGATGTTACGAGCTTTTAACATTCTCGCCAATTTTGTGGATACTGAATTAATATATGGAATGACAGCTGTGGACACATATTGGGACTCCGTTCCACGTTGTTGGGTGTTGTCTTTAAAAAGCAATTTGTTTAAAATGTTAGAAGGGTATCCATTCAGAGATAGAGTGTTAGCTATTTGTGACAGCTCTCTCTGTACATCTCCTTCTTTCGAAATAGACCTTAAGGGTCTATTACGGAGCATATGAATGATGCTGTGTTTTTGTGATCTATGATGGTTAGACAAATAATGTAGATATCTACCTGTATCTGTGGGTTTCTTGTAAATGGACAGTTGGACATTGTTATCTTCTCTCCTCACCAGTATGTCAAGAATGGGTAGTTCTTTGTTCTTCTCCAGTTCCATAGTGAATTTGATCTTATTATGTAGGGAGTTGATTTTATTAAGAAACACGAGAAGGTTTTCCATGGTATCCTTCCAGATGATGAACACGTCATCGACATATCTCCACCAAATCTACGGTTTAGGTGAAATGGTGGAAAAAATATCCTTTTCAAGTTTTTCCATAAATAGGTTTGCGCATGATGGTGATAGGGGGCTACCCATGACTAGACCTTCCGATTGTTTGTATATTATGTTATTTACTTTGAAGAAATTTGATTTCAGGCAATGATGAAACAACTGGGTGATGTCCTGAGGGAAGAGATCTTTTAGAATGTTGACCACCTCTACGACCAGTACATTAGTAAATAAGGACACTACATCTAAACTAGCCATAATGTCTGTTTGTGATATTTTGATCCTTTTGATTTTTTCCGCAAATTTTTGAGTTTTTAATGTAGATCTCTGTTTGTCTAAATTTGCAGATGCTTTGCTAGTAAGTACGTAGGTGAGGATTTTCCCATCAACTATTGGACAAAGTGGTACGTTTCTAAACCGTACCACTTCATCCAATAGTTGATGGAAAATCCTCACCTACGTACTTAATAGCAAAGCATCTGGCAAATTTAATGAAAGGAAAAATTAGACAAACAGAGACCTACATTGAAAACTCAAAAATTTGTGGAAAAATCAAAATATCACAAATGGAAATTATGGCTAGTTTAGATGTAGTGTCCTTATTCACTAATGTACTGTCGTAGAGGTGTCAAATTCTAAAAGATCTCTTCCCTCAGGACATCACCCAGTTGTTTCATCACTGCCTGAAATCAAATTTCTTCAAAGTAAATAACATAGTATACAAACAATCGGAAGGTCTAGCCATGCGCAGATCTATTTATGGAAAAACTTGAAAAGGATATTTTTGATTTGGTGGAGATATGTCGATGACGTGTTCATCATCTGGAAGGATACCATGGAAAACCTTCGTGTTTCTTAGTAAAATCAACTCGCTACATAATAAGATCAAATTCACTATGGAACTGGAGAAGAACAAAGAACTAACCATTCTTGACATACTGGTGAGGAGAGAAGATAACAATGTCCAACTGTCCATTTACAAGAAACCCAGAGATACAGGTAGATATCTACATTATTCGTCTAACTATCATAGATCACAAAAACACAGCATCATTCATATGCTCCGTAATAGAGCCTTAAGGGCTATTTCGAAAGAAGATGTACAGAGAGAACTGTCACAAATAGCTAACACTCTATCTCTGAATGGATACCCTTCTAACATTTTAAACAAATTGTTTTTTAAAGACAACACCCAACAACGTGGAACGGAGTCCCAATATGTGTCCACAGCTGTCATTCCATATATTAATTCATTATCCACAAAATTGGCGAGAATGTTAAAAACTCATAACATCAGAGTAGTTTTTAAACCAACTACCACGATCAGACAAGTCTTAAGATCACCCAAAAATTGAGGTACCTTTCTTCAAATTTCATGGAGTGTATGAAATTCCATGCACATGTAGCCTTTCTTACATTGGACAGACCTCTAGAAGTTTTGAAATAAGTCAGAAAAACATGTGGGGGATATCAATCACAATAGAATCATCACATCTGGTTTAGCTCATCATTTCTCAACATCAAATCACGTTATAGATTGGAAAAATAGTTCTATGCCTTACATCGAGAATGACTACAGACACAGAACTTTCAAAGAAGCAGCAGTGGTGCTATGCACAGGCAATAATTTAAATAGAAATCAAGGTGCTACTCTTAAAGACATATGGAAATATCTCATTAATTCTCTCAGCTCAACAGAACTACAATATGCGAAAAACTACACAACGAGTGGTCATATACCGGATTCTGACTGAAGCATTCGAACGCATGCACGCCATCAAATACAAATTATCAAATGTAACGGCCTAGCAGTTACTAAAGGTGTATGTTTTCATGCAACTTGATGCATTTGTTTTCACACCAGTACAGCCTTGAAAATGCCAGACAGTGGCTAGTGAAACTTGTTGAACTCTCCAGGTGCTCAAGCCTAAAACTGTTTTTATAGATTAGCTTGTTGTTTTTCCAAAGGATGAATTCTGTACTGATACCATGCTGGACTTGTGCAAATTATCATAACAAATTTTGACCAGATCAAGAGAGTTTACATTTATATAATACTTGCCACACACACACACACACACACACAAAAAGATGCCTCTCCACTCACCTAACACTAAGTTTTCATTCTCCTTCCAGGTGAGTTCTTCACCTTTAACAGAAAGCCTTCCCAGTGGATAAGGTTCTAACTTGTTGTTTTTCCAAAGGATGAATTCTGTACTGATACCATGCTGGACTTGTGCAAATTATCATAACAAATTTTGACCAGATCAAGAGAGTTTACATTTAAATAATACTTGCCACACACACACACAAAAAGATGCCTCTCCATTCACCTAACACTAAGTATTCATTCTCCTTCCAGGTGAGTTCTTCACCTTTAACGGAAAGCCTTCCCATTCTCAATCTCATGTTCTGTCTGTTAACATTATAACAGTAGCACCAAGAGAAAGACTGTTTCCATTGTCAGACTGTTGTTCATGCTCTTCAGATTCAGATACTTGTTGTGACTGCATTACAGAAACTATCTATATCAGTGTGTCTTAACCTTTTTAGTGATTGGCACCCCCTTGAAAAATGTGTTTCTATTTCTTTATTTAGGAAATTACATCTATTGCAAGATAATTTATTTATTGAAAAATAAACACATACATTTACATATACATACAACACAATATCTAAATTTTTAATGGCTATGTTGTTGTTGTTTATTCATAATAATACTTTTGAAGCAAGGCTCTTTTTTTGAAAGAAGCACGTGTAAGTCATCACTTACACGTGCTTCTTCACGTGTAAGTGATGTTTAAGCGATTTCTGACTTTTTTATGTGCAAAAGTGATGAAAATCCCATTTCACACAGGTAGGTGGTGGCAAATGGTAAAAGGGTCTGCAATGCTGCTTTTGCCAGCCTGTGGATAAGGTTCTAACTGTGTACACCAGAATTGTTCTGGTGTACACAGTACAAGTCCAGTTTTTCAAATTCCATTTGAATACGTGCATTGGCTCGTATTTCAATAAGATCATCTTTTATTAAATAGCTGTCATCCATCGAATCTGGGTCAAAATTTATAAACTTCTCTCGCACCCCTGGAAATGTTAAGTAGTTCTTAACCTGGGGTGCACACACCCCAGGTAATGAACCACTGATCTATATGAACAAAGGTCTTCATTCCCAAGTGTATTAAAAAAAAGAGAAGTCATATCCTTGATGTTAAATAAAAGCTTGAAATTCTGCTTGCAAGATTTACATATGGTAGACAACTGAAATTTACAATTTCTTTAAAATATTCTAGAAGTATAGCCAGATTATCCTCTGATGACATGTGGAAAAACATTTAAGCTCTTTCTTGTTGTGTGGCATGTTCCATCTATTGTGTTTTCAGAAAGTATTCCTACTGTCAAAGTATAACTTCAGAGTTGGAAGAAATGCTAACTAGACCTACTAAGTAGTATATGACCACTTAGTAGGTCTAGGTCATCACCAGGTGAAACATTGTCACCTTGTTTATTGGATGTTTGATGTAACTGATGCCCTGTTTGTTCTCAGAACAAGCATTTTGATTCTGGGGATCAAACATAGTCAATCCTTGCTCTTCAAACATGAAGTCTGAGTGAAACCTCTCAAGGATATACCAAGCATACTGTATTCATTTTTAAGGATACAACAGTTCAGTAAAGCAGTTTTGTAGCTTAATCATCAGATAACGAATAGGAATGAATATGATGGCAATGGATTGAGAAGGTATCCTGATATGGGAGGCACCACTGAGGCCATGTTATGGCATGGAGACAGGATGTATGGATAACATATCCAAGAGTCAATTTCTTTTCATTGCACATTCTCCTGTTTTTTTTTGTTTTTTTTTACTTCTGAAATTCCACTTTAATAGAAAACTTGAATAAAATATTCTCAACCCCAGAGAATTTCAAACATTCAAAAAGCATTGCAAAAAATTATTTTCTGCAGCCATTTCACCAACATTTGTGGCATAAACACAACTTATATTGATGTCTGTCACCATCACTGATATCCAAAACTTCACTCATGTTCTTGATCAAAGTCCAAATTACTACAACTGTAGTTCACATTAACTCAGTGGTGTAGCTACAGCTTTTGCCGCCCGGGACAGTCCCTGAGTTTGCCGCCCCTCTCAATACACACCAAATATACTACAAAAAGTCAAAACAACATACAGGGAAATAAATTAAAACACTATGCTTATTTTTGAAGTAAAACTTCAATTTCAACATTCTAACATTTTATTTTTCTTGCTTTTCTGTTAGCAAAATTCGCAGTAGTATTACAATATATGGAAATGAGTTCTTGCGACTGTATTTTGGAATTAACTGCAAAAGTTCAAAAAGGTTCAAAGTGCCGCCCGGGATAGCCCATCCCCTCTGCCCCTTCCTAGCTACGCCTCTGCATTACTGTTCATTTTAAGACCTGTACGAGTCCTAACACATGGATAGCATATGTGCTTTGGTGTGGTCTGGAATTCCTTGTCAGAATGACAAATCTTGAATTCCCTCCACCTAATTCTGAAAATCACTCTAACCTCTTTGATTTCTTATTCTCGAAGCTTAACTTCCTTGGTAACTAATGTCCAAAATCCTAACTGGTTTCCCTTTTCCAAATGAAATGTATGCTGTTAGTAATGACCTAAAGCCATACTGTTTATCCTATCAACCAGAACACCAGTCAAATCCTCTCCACTCACCTAACACTATATGTTTTAGTTCTCCTTCCAGGTGACGGAGAACTAAAAGGAACTCTACTGGAAAATCAAACTTACCATTCTCAATCTCATGTTCTGCCTGCTAGCATTATAACAGCAGCACGAGAGAAAGGCTGTTTCCATTGTCAGACTGCTTTTCAGATTCAGATACTTGTTGTGACTGGCTTACAGAAACTATCCATCTGAACAAAGGTCTTCATTCCCAAGTGTATTCAAAATTACTATACAATACCAAGACATTGTTTTTCCAAGAAGTGTGTCAGGCCAGTATTGGATACAATATCCAATACTTGGATATTGTATAGTAATTTTGAATACACTTGGGAATAAGTGGATAAAGGGCAATGCATATACAGTGATGTATTTGGGTTTTCCAAAGGCTTCTGAATTTTTATTTTATTGCACTTGTGGTATGCTGTTTTTCTTGTATAATAAAAACTCAAAGGCCTTTGGAAAATCCAACACATCACTGTATATGGCCCTTTATCCACTTACTTTGTCATTTTGTTGTATTACCTAAGCAGATTGCTAAAGTATCTGAATCTGAACAGCAGTCTGACAATGGAAACAGCCTTTCTCTTGGTGCTGCTGTTATAACTAGCAGACAGAACATGAGATTAAGAATGGGAAGGCTTTCCAGTAGAGGTTTTTCCAAGAAGTGTGTCAGGCCAGTCCAAGAAACAAATGCAATGAAATAAAAACTCAAAGGCCTTTGGAAAATCCAACACATCACTGTATATGCCCTTTATCCACTTACTTTGTCATGTTGTTGTATTACCTAAGCAGATTGCTAAAAATTGACCTTCCTTTAACAAATCCATGCCAACCATCAGAATACTGCTTTTATGATAAACTCAATTCTGAATCCTAACCCTCACCAACACCTTAACCACTACTCCAGACACATACATTTGCCTATTACAATTTGTAGCCTCAGTTCTTCTCTCATTTTGCAAAGTTGGACAATTTTCCTTGCACCGTTGTGAGACTCATGTTAAACAGGTATGCTAAGGGTGCCATAAACTACCTTTAAACACACATGGTCAATATTCTCTCTAATTTTTGCTGGTCCATGCATGCACACTAAAAATATTTTGTGCACAAGTTTCCAGGCCTCAGACTCAATATGTGTGTGGCACACACACATTTGTTAAAGGATCTTGTATGCTGCATGCTAAATATTTTTATAAGAGCAACCTAAATGCTTACTCCTTCAGCTACTTAAATACTGTATATACATGCAGGTTATAAACAAACTATGGCACATTCCATCAACTCAAATTTAAATGAATTTTCAGTTCTTTTCCATTTGATAGTGACATTCTGAGGGTTTAATGTAACATACTAAAACTGCTAATGTAATATTTCTCACATCTAAAAGTAACTAATTAGAGCATTAAGTTGGAATGGATTGGAACAGAGATACTGCAGAAATTACTAAATAAAATAAGAAATAAGTATGATTTGATATAATTTGTTTTCATACTATGTTCAAAAACTGACTCAGAAATTGTGCTAGGCATGTGCACTAACTTTTTGAGTGGTGTGTGTGTGCGCACGGCTTAGAGGAAACACTGCATGTGGCAATATGTTTTCAAGTCCTACTGTCTTATGAACATCATGCTTAATTCCTCATATCCTCTTACTTACTCACTCACTGTCATTCTCTCCTACACCCCAATCTCCTCATGATATTGCATTCATGTGGATGAAATACTGAGTATCTCGACTTTTATCCTATGTAGCAGTTATCAACCTACCATTTCCATAAACTAACATCATCCTCCACCCATAATCATTTTCTTCTACTTGCTGTATATCAAAAGAACTCTAAGTTTTTTTTGTCTGATTGGTTAATTTCTGCTTATACTGCACTTTTATCCACCATGTTACCTCCCTGGGTTGCCTCCAAAAAGCCTTCTTTTTTCAAGATTGCATGCTTAATCTCTTCATTCGTCCATTTTACTCTTATCATATTTAGCCTTTTCACATTTGAAATAAAGTTAGGCTCTGCCACTGTTAAATATCTCTTGATCAGTATCCAAGTAACACCTGCCTTCTAACCACCCAACTCCTCTTTCCACATTATAAACCGTAGATGCCTCCGACACTTTTCATAATCACCAATGTACTAGTTATACATAGATACTTTCCTCACCAGTTCTCATATGATTGGCTACAACCCAGATGATCACCTTATTGGTCCCTCTCACCAACTGAAGGAAGATTAGACACCTCTCAACCATCATGTGCTTTCCATTACATACTAAGAAATTTGTACATGTCTTTAAAGAATTCAAAAAATTCCATTCTCCTTATTCCCAGATGTTGTTTCTTCATTGAAATCAATATTACCATAATTAAAAATAATTTGCAACAATTACCATTCTCTTGCTCATGAAGACAATTTGCCTATATATCTCTTTGTCTCAACCCTCTACATTGTCCAGCCTATGGAACATTCAATAAAACATCTCAATGATAATTTTAAAAAATGGGTTAACAACATGTAGAGGAAATTAGAATTTATTTCTCACTCCTATATATTTTGTTCACTGTAATATGAGTATTATCATTCAGGGAGAGAGCAAAAGAATTGGTTACAACATTCAAAATATTAAACACAAGAATGAATCATACTTTCCCATCTCAGTTACAGCTGAGTGAACAGGAGACGACACTATTTAAAGCTGTGACCAAGACATATGAAAGTATGACTCATTCTTGTGTTAATATTTTGAATGTTGTAACCAGTTCTTTTGCTCTCTTCCTAAGTGAATATATATAGGAGTCATAAATTAATTCTAATTTTCTTTCTACGTGTAACCATTTTTAAAAGCATCATTTTAAAAGCACCTTCACACACACACGTTTCTATAAAATACCTATTAAATATTTCATCTGGTTAACCTTCACTTCACCATACTACTTCAACAAAACTACTGCTACTATTTCTTCCTCCTTGTATCTCAACCTTATGAAGACAGAATTCCCTTGCTATCATCAACAGTGCTTCACTCTCCCATCAAGATATCAATCTCCTTCAACTACATTTTACTTATTCCAACTATTTTCAGTTGGAATAATCATATCTATGCAACAATGTCATATCCCTCACTTCTGATACTTAACAATGACGGCTTATGTCATGAAAGTTACGAGACTTGGTTAATTGTAATGTGTTCATAACTAATAGGAAAGAAAACAGTCTGTTGCACATGGCTGAATTAAAACCTACCAGGAGAAATAATAATAATAAGAAGAAGCATGAAGTAATATGAGAAGCTCACTTTTTATTATTAGGCAAAAAAAATTTATGAAATATTTTTCAAAGTGTTTGCATTGTGAATAACTTTAAGAGCAAAATAAAATATCACGGATACGGAGTAGGTTAAAAATGTATTTTATACAGGGAATGAGTAATTTAGATAATTAGGATTAGCATCTAATCACATATCATCATCAAGAGAAATTAGTGTAGCAAATTTTTCTCCTGTATATGTGTGTCAGAATCGATTAAGTTCCTGGCTATCACTGTAAGCAATCAAAGTTTGCGCCTGAAAATATCTTCAGGACTAGGGTAAGGTAGTACAACACCAGGCAACTTGTAGCAAAGGTGGACCAAGCTAACATCACTCCTATCTCAGTATCTCCCATAATGCAAAACACATCTCCTTGCGGATATGTATAATGTTATGCATTAAGGGAAGGGCCACTACCCAGACTAGTTTCGACCTTTATTGAGGTCTCTTCAGTGGGAGCCAGGCCCAGAAGTAAAGATACCAGACAGAAGCAATGGCGAGGTCATCTTTACCTATAGGAGTTGCCAAAACGTGTGCCACCTTTTTATTAAATTACTCTGGATTTAGAGAAAGATGTTGAAAGTTTATTTTTCACTTGGTTAGACTATAATAAATTTAGTTTAATCCTTTATCCAAGTGTGAGGAAACAAAGTTTGCACCTGAAAATATCTTTATGTTAGCTTGGTCCACCTTTGCTACGAGTTGCCCAGTGTTGTACTACCTTACCCCAGTCCTGAAGATATTTTCAGGTGCAAACTTTGTTTGCTCACACTTGGATAAAGGATTAAACTAAATTTATTATAGTTTAACCAAGTGAAAAATAAACTTTCAACATCTTTCTCTAAATCCAGAGTAATTTAATAAAAAAAAAAGGTGGCACACCTTTTGGCCACTCCTATAGGTAAAGATGACCTCGCCATTGCTTCTGCCTGGTATCTCCACTTCTGGGCCTGGCTCCCACTGAAGAGACCTCAATAAAAGTCGAAACTAGTCTGCGTAGTGGCCCTTCCCTTAATGCATAACATTATACATATCCGCAAGGAGATGTGTTTTGCTTTATGGGAGATACTGAGATAGGAGTGATGTTAGCTTAGTCCACCTTTGCTATGAGTTGTCCGGTATTGTACTACCTTACCCCAGTCCTGAAGATATTTTCAGGTGCAAACTTTGTTGGATAAAGGATTAAACTAAATTTATTATAGTCTAACCAAGTGAAAAATAAACTTTCAAGCAATCATTAAATTAACAGTAAGCAGTGTAAATTTAATGAAAACATTTGAAATACAATGTGGGATAATACTGTCAACTCTTATTATTACTGATAAAGTGTAAATTCCAGTTATTTCCACTAAATATCATTTTATTTTATGATATGCAGTAGTTATGGACATTCGAGAAATACAGTGATTGTTAAGACATATAAAAGTAGAGGATATTAAAGACACATCTTTAATATTTCTCTACTTTTAAATAAGGTTTAAACCTTATTTCAAAGCTGAATACATGGAGAAACTTGGAAAGTTTCAAAATTTTGACCAGAGGGTTTATGAGAATACAATCCTTGCCAATAGTGTTGTCATCTATGGTCGAGGCCGAAAACTTTTCAGACCACCCACTTAATTATGTCAAAACTATATTCTATTTAAGACAGCATCAGGGAAAATTTTTTTCCTATAGATAGTTTTATTACAGCAAAAATGATGTCCTAATTTAACATGAGAATTGTTATATTAGATTTAAAGTCCTGGATTACCTGTAGTCCTCCTTATAATTAACTCAGGGAGAAAGGCTATGTGGGTAGAATATGTGCCTTCCATATTCTTGGGATTTTTAGACAATCATTGTTGTTAAGATTAGGGAGGTTGATAAGAATTTCACAGCCCTCCTTAAATTTACATTCATGCCATGTTTTGGTGTGATGTAAACAACAGATGCTTTTCCAGTCAATTCTATGTAAAGTATTCAGGGCATGATCAGAAAGGCTAGCTTCACCATAGTTATTAAATTTAATATGCTGTTTATGTTCCTTTTGTCTGATAGGAATTGTGTGCCCTGTTTCTCCTATTTAGGGCAAATTACAGATGCAGTGAATAGGGTATACTCCAGGGTGGGCCAGCAGAGGGAGTGGATCCTTGGATGAGATGAGTAAGTTCTTTAATTTTGCAGAAGGTTTAAAGGTGGCTTTACGGTTGTATTTCTGTAGTATTCTGTTTATTTTATCTGATATCCCTTTAATGTATGGAATGGTTACAGTTTTATTACAGTCTAGTTTATTTTTAAGTGAGATCTTGTGAAGAATTTTGTCGATAGTATTTTGGCTGTAGCCATTTTTAGGAAGGTATTGCTGATAACTTTTAATTCATATTTAAGTGCTTGTTCATTGGAACAAATCTTCAAAGCCTTTTTTTAGTGTGTTAATGACACCTAGTTTTTGTGTTGGGTGGTGGTAGGAGTTATGTGTATATATTGGCCAGTATGTGTAGATTTCCAGTAAATAGTGAAGGAAAGACTGCCAGAAGGAAGACATGTGACAAGTATATCTAGAAATAGAGGTGTGTTCTGCTTTTCTCAATCTCAATTGTGAATTGTATGCATATGTGTTGTTTGTTTAAGTGGCTGAGGAAAGTGTGCTTCTTTTTGTAGGTAGAAAGTGTTTTATCACACAAAATAGCCAGAACATATTACATGTGAAAAGAGCACTGTGATATTGGGAGAGAATTTGTCCTGTAATACAAGGATTGTGTCATTGATTGACTGGACTGATTTGTGAAGAGGGCAGACATGTCAAAACTAACTAATAAATCAACCTTTTCCAGTGTGATGTCTTTGATTTTGTTTAAAAAGAATTCTGTGTTTTTAATATAGGAGGGGGAATGACCTACCAACTCCTTGAGTGTTGACAATAGTTTTTTGGCTAGGTGATAATTGGGGCTGTCTATACCTTCAACTATCAGCCGAAGCAGTACATTCTGCTTGTGAATCTTTGGTAAACCGTAAGTTCATAAGAAAGATTCCAGTAATTGGACCACATGTTTATTAAGCTAAATGAAAATAAAAAACAAACCCGACAAGTTTCGTAAGTCGTTTGACTTACATCTTCAGCAGTCAAAGGTAACTAAAAGTTAAAACACAAGAAATGAGAAATTACTCAAAATAATTCTACACCAAGTTTGGTCAGCATTGATAAAAAATATACCCAAGTCAGACCTCGGACAAAAGAACGTGGCAGCATCCAGCATTGTTCAACTTAGCATTGCACTGAATCTACATTCGGATATTCGATTTAATAACAGCTAGATGGCCACAACTGTATATATAATGAATTATTTTGAGTAATTTCTCATTTCTTGTGTTTAAACTTTTAGTTACCTTTGACCCCTAAAGATGTAAGTCAAACGACTTACGAAACTTGTCGGGTTTGTTTTTTATTTTCATTTAGCTTAATACACATGTGGTCCAATTACCGGAATCTTTCTTATGAACTGCTAAACCACAGAAACCTTTGCATACAAAACTGTAAGTTCTCGGGGAATGTGCATAGTGCAGAAGTAATTTTTTAACTGTATCTTTGGGCCAAATAGTAACTGATTTAAGTAGCTTTTCCATTTTCTTTATTCGATTAGTTGGGTTATAGTTAACAAGCTGATAGGTGCTGTTGTCTGAGACTATTAAATTCGTTTTTTCCAAATACGTTGTTCTATTTAAAATAACCGTGGTACTGCCTTTATTAACTAGTAATTATGATGTCCAGATTTAATTTTGGCAATTTCACCACTACTAATTCAGATTTTGTTAACTTGCTAGTTACTTTTCTTATAATTTAAATTTAAAATAGAGTGCTGAAGTATGGTGGTATAAGAGTCTTACAGTGGCTGCACTGCATAGTTCAGAAAGCCCGGACAGAGGGACGAATTCCCGATGATTGGAGTAGAGCTCTCATAGTACCCGTATATAAAAAGGGAGATAAAACTGAATGTGAGAATTACAGAGGTATTTCCCTACTGAGTGTTCCTGGCAAGATCTATGCAAGTATACTTGAGAAACGGTTGAGAAGAATTGTGGAAGAAAAGCTTAGTGAAGAACAAGCTGGATTCAGGCCAAATAGAGGCTATCAGGATCAGATCTTCACTTTACGACAAATAGTCGAGAAAGCATTGGTAGCCATAGTATTCAACACAAAATACGAGGCTAATCTTCTTGAATGGCAGTCAGTCTCAAGTAGAGTAATGTGGGCAAATATGAGAATGGGGAACTGGACAATGAGACTTATTTGTGCCTATGGTCCCACAGAAGGTTCTACTAAGGTAGAAGTGGAGGAATTTTTTGAGGCTTTAGAAAAAGCAACTGATACAATGAAAAAAGAAAAGTTGGTCATTGTTGGGGATCTAAATAGCAGAGTAGGAAGTGATTGTCAGACATATACAAAATTATTTTGGGAAAATTTGGAGAAAAGAGCAAAGCTAATAATAATGGCAAATATCTGTTGGATTTCTGCTCAGGACATGGACTGGTTATTACTAACACCATGTTCCAACATAAAAATATGCACAAATTCACATGGAGAGAAGAGGCAAGGAATAAGAAAAGTCTCATTGACTATGTTATTGTTGATAGTGATGTTTTCTCCCTGGTGCAGGACACCAGAGTGTACAGAGGATTTGAAATTGGAAGTGATCACTATTTAGTCTTGAGCAGGATAAAATTGAATTTCATATTGAGAAGAATAACATGTAAGAAAGTTTTAAAGCAAATAAAAGTTGGTCAGCTCTCAGATGTGAACTATAGAGTAAAATACACAAAGATTAAAGAAAAAATGAAAGAGTTTGAGAACAGGAATCAAACCTTGGAGATTCAGTGTCAAGCTTGAAGAAAGCCCTGATTGATTCAGCTAGAGAGGCATGTGGTGAAGTTGTCTGCAAGGATAGAATAATTAGAACTCCATGGTGGACATAGGAAGTTAAAGAGGCAGTGAAGGAAAAGAAGAAAGCATATCAAAAGTTCCTGTCAAATAAGTCAGCTTGTGCACTTAGAGAATACAGAGACAAATGCAAGAATGCTAAACACTGTGTAAAACTAGCTAAACAAAAGTCATGGGAGGACTTTGGCAAGAATATAGAAAATAAATACCAAGAAGGTGGCAAAATATTCTGGAGGTTGTTGAAGAAGCTTAGGAATGGAGGAAAGAGTGCTGTAAAAGGAGTTAGAGATGATAAAGGTGACATGAAAACGAGAGAAAAAGATATCCTTGAAGTATGGAGTAATTACTTTGAAAAACTGCTAAATGAAACAAGCAGTGATGACAGCACAGTGATAAAAAACACTGACCAGGCATGCAGTCAGGAATACATATCCATACTTGAAGTAGAAAAAGCCATCAAAGGCTTGAAATGTGGAAAGGCAGCAGGAGTAGATGATATTCGACCAGAAATGTTGAAGTATGGTGGTATAAGAGTCTTACAGTGGCTGCACTGCATAGTTCAGAAAGCCTGGACAGAGGGACGAATTCCCGATGATTGGAGTAGAGCTCTCATAGTACCCATATATAAAAAGGGAAATAAAACTGAATGTGAGAATTACAGAGGTATTTCCCTACTGAGTGTTCCTGGCAAGATATACTTGAGAAATGCTTGAGAAGAATTGTGGAAGAAAAGCTTGGTGAAGAACAAGCTGGATTCAGGCCAAATAGAGGCTGTCAGGATCAGATCTTCACTTTACGACAAATAGTCGAGAAAGCATGGGAATATAACAAAGATCTGTATTTAAGTTTTGTCGATTTGGAAAAGGCATATGACAAGGTGCCAAGAGAGAAGCTATTCAATACGCTGCAGTTATATGGTGTCAATGGGGCATTATATCAAGCAATACTTAGTCATTATTTGAGTTGTAAGTCAGCAGTTAGAATTGAAGGAAGTACAGGAAGATGGTTTAATGTTAAATCTGGTGTGAGACAAGGATGTACATTATCCCCTGTATTATTCATTATCTATATGGATCACATTATGAAGGAATGTGGTATTAAACCTGATATCAAAATTGGAGATGTTAATGTCAGCTCTTTGCTTTATGCGGATGATGTTATACTTCTAAATAAATCCGCTACAAGTCTGCAAGATTCTCTGACTAAATTGAATAGCTGTTGTAATAGATATGGTATGAAGGTCATCAATAAAAAGACAAAGACAATGAAAATAGGCAGAATCATTGAAAATGTCAACTGTGTTGTGAATGGAGAACCTGTGGAACAAGTAAAACATTTCAGCTACTTAGGCACAATTTTTACCCCTGAAAAGGGTAAAAATTGTGCCTAAGTAGCTGAAATGTCAGGGGTCGGCACAATTTGCCGACCCCTGAATTTATAGTATAACCAAGTCGAAAAACTTGCAAAAACCCCACATTTCATTTTGGGACACTGCCCCCCATCTCTAACAAAGCTACCCACTGACTATCCATCGCCATAATACAACATGAACTTACTACTGAAATTGAACAAGACAGTTTCAATAGTAGCTCAGCATCTAGTACTCTATTAAATGCTTTAGTAAAATCCTGAAAAACAACTGTATAAGAATCTCTTCTGTCCAGTACACCAATTACCCTATTATAAAATACAACCAAGTTATTGAAGCAAGATCCCCCCCCCAACAAACTCATGCCACTGTTTTTAAGAGATTTCCATTCTAATCAAATATTCAGGTTAGTATTGTCTCTAACCAGCTTACCACTCAGAACACTACATGATATACATGCTGTCCTATAGTTCCTAAGACACTAAGGGAAAATATATTGAACTGGATTCGCTCTTGTGCAGTGGCACTATTCTTTCCTTTTCCTACTGTTCTGGGGCTATTCCTGTTGCCAGACTCTTGTTGATCAACCAAGTCTAGGGCACTATCAGCTCTTGTGCACCTTTCCTCAATATATGTGGTGATATCCCAATCAGTCCTAATCTTATTAGCATCAAGGTTACCTAAAATTCTAAACTCTTCAACCACCAGTCTTCTGTCATTATTATTATTCAACACTATTCTTAATCCCCTCTCCTCACCCTAATGAAATATACTAACAAAATACTCATTGAACATTTCAATTACATTCTTCTGCAGATGTTACACATTCCATCTCCAGCAACTAAAGTCAGTCTTCCATATTCACCTTTTCTTCTACTAACGAAGTAACTTTGGGTGGAAGATAAATGTCACTGCCCAGTGTGAGACCACCATCCTGCTTATTGAAGGTGGCTTGAAAAAGCTACATGTTTGGTCTCTAGAGCAGGATTTCAGGATTATGTAAAAAAAAAAAATAAATAAATAAATAAAGTAAAATAAAATAAAATTAATAAAAAAACAAACAAACAACAAAAAAAAAAAACTTAGCCCACCTATGGTACAAAATGCACTATAGATTTGCAAATGCCTTTTGTAGGTGGAAGCAACATAAAAAAAAAAAAAAATAATCCTCCTCAGAAGCTCTTGCATAATTCTATGATTCATCCAGTCCACCTACTTGAATTATCCTCCTAACCCCAGGAATACAATCCTGGAAGCTTGTACTTTTCATGTCAAAACCCCATGATCACTCCCTGACTGGTGGCATCATGGTAACATCTGTTATCACTATCTTAAACAACATTACATTATGAAATCCAGCACTCATGTTCCATGTGTTGCTCTGAACTACATGCTTTATAAGGTAGTTCTCCTTAAGTCTCCTTCAATTCAATCTCCTTATTCACATTATTTCCTGCTTCCAGTCAATGCTCTCATAGTTAGTCACTCATTATTGTCATCTTCCTTTATTATTATCATCAGTCACATCTACCTAAATATTTCAGAATCATCTCCATCTACATTTCCTGGCAAGTAGTGATATCCCACTAAATATCTAAAATTTGTGCTCCTCAGTCTTTCACAAATGGCCTCAAAGTCATTATCACTAAGGCTTTCTTCAAGTTCCACATGAATTTTAACTTTTTTCTGTCTATTTGAAAAATGCTATAACCATAATATTTCTTGTTTAACTGCATCATACTGATACTATTGATTTGAGGACTGACTAATTGTATCACAGCCACAAACTTATTCCTGCACCCTTATTCCTAGTATTCCTTACATTTGTGTATAAGCATAATAGCTTGCACCTGCAAGCTATTATGCTTATACACAAATCCTCACCCTCCTCTTTTTCTTCCCACAATTTCTCACCCCATTATTCAAGTCATTTGACTTTGGTGTTCCTACTGAGGCCATCCTATATTCTTATCTTGCACTCCCTCATCATTTCTCTCACAATGATACTGGTAGCTTAAACTAACGATCTCACTGTTAGTTTAAGGCTGGATGTGCTCTCCTCCTCTCATCAACAATCTACCCAGCTTCACATTGCTATTCTCACTCAAATATAGACCATCTGTAGCAAAAAGCTCTCTCCTTCAAGTTTATCCCATACATCCTCATACTGAAGTCCTCTCCTGTCTTCATACAGTCATTGTGCCATTCATAACCACTGCTCCTCTACTCAGTTCCTCATTATCATATCTTGGCAACACACTCAATTCTCCTTCTCCCACTCTGCTTCTTCACTATTTCTATCAACACTCACAAATCCCAGGCTACCTCATTTACACTTCCTTGAAAACTATTTATTCCTGTCAGCACAGTCAACTTATCTGTGCCTTCTCTCCTCAGTCTCAGCCAGTGTTCCTATTTCTGCTCTTCTCACCTGCATCATTTTGTTTCACCAGTTCCCATACAGTACTACTTGAATATCTTTCTATCATTCCATTGCAATAATTCATCTTCACAACTCCTCTATTACTGGCACCTTCTTTCTTACACCTCCAACCTCTTCTCTAAATGTGTCATCTCACTCTGGACATCTCTCAACCATGCCACTTTTTTCTAATATCCCCAGTCATGTTTATATTTTTCTTACTAGCTTCTTTACCCACTATTCTGAATTTTTTTGTTATGTTTTGTTATGCTCATATCACTTACTTTTACCAGATCACTCCTTTTTCATAGCTATCTTACTGCTCACTCACTCACTGTAATTTCACATTATCTTTCTTGGCTATCACATAAGCACTCATTCTTTCTGTTACATTCTTGGTGCTCTCCCCCAATCACTATTGCACTTCATACACATTTTCTTCCCATCACTTTAAAAATTCACAACTTATCCACATATTCCAATGAATACATGTGGCAAAACTCAAATTTCACAAAAAGACTAAAATTAAAATTTTATTCACTAACAAACAAAGCAGCTGCCATCTTGCTTTTGATGCCAGTCAGTATATATAGCACTACTTTTCAAGAATTTGGAAGAAATCTGAAATAAACTCCAACTCATTCACCTCTATCCTTTCAAAAAAAAAAAAAATAATAATAATAAATAATATAGAGGTGAATGAGTTGGAGTTTATTTCAGTTTATTATTTTTTTTTTTTTTAAAGGATTGAGGTGTTCAAGCTCTTACAATAGCATGATTTGAACAACATGGCAGTGTTCTTGAATGCAATATTGGCAAGGATTCCAAAGCAATGATGAAATTGTAATGCTAATATTAAACCAGACAGAGCAACTTGATTTATTCAGACACTCAACTACTTCCTTCCCTGAAATAACCTGTTCCACATCATCATGAGATATAACAAATAAAATGAAACACTAAGCTGTAAACATGTAATGACGACAATGTAAATATATATATATATATTTTTAAGTCGAGTTCATAAACACAGTTCCTGATGACTGGAGGAAGACCATTATACAAGGATGGAACTAGGATAGAAGCAACCAATTATAGACCAATCACTATCTCTGGAGTAGTCATTAAGGTGTTAGTGAGGCTAATTAGGATATGCATCAGAGATGGCTAGTAGCCTATTCTCTGCAGAAAACAGCATAGCTTTGAAAAAAGTAGGTCTTGCTTTAGCAATTTGCTCATGTTTTATGATGGAATGACTAGAGTTGGACAAGGAAATTGTGATTATACCACAATACTTACTGGATTTGCAAAGGCATTATGTATGGAGGTACCAAGTCTAAAAGAAAAAGGGGAATAAGTCAAGTTTAACTTCTATATTATGATACTGAGGTTGGTCTGAATAGTAATATACAATCATTTGCTAATGATGCAAAGTCAGGAAAGATGATAAGGAACATTTCTGACAGAAAAGGTAGCCAGAATAGTAATATTGGCAAGTAAAATATGCAACTGATAGACACCACCCTATCACAGCATTAATCAGATTTCCATAAAGCCAATTTACTTGGCCATGACAAGGTATTTAACCTAACATTTAATGAAAACATAAAATACTTTGGATACAGTTTTTATACCATAGAATTAGTCCATATCAGGGAACATGTGATTTACTTCCCAGAAACTTTCAATATAATTTTCTTTTTTTTAATATTGTCTCAATTTCTTGAGTCCACCATGAAGTTTGGATTTTTCTATTATTGCAGACAACTTCACCACATGTGCCCATGTCTGAATCAATGAACATTTTTTTCCCCCAAATTCTGTCATCCAGTGACTAAGATTTGGTTTCTGTTTTAAACACCCCCCCCCCCTGTCATATTTGTATACAGGTATTATCCCTCGATGTTACTGCATATTTTTTCTTTTCAAAAAATCAGCTAACGCCTTTAGCTTTTTTTTTAGCTGTTACTGCATATATCAAAATCGTGTTAATCAAATCTAATAATCAATGGTAAAAAATTACAATTCATCCATGATCGATTATTGTATTAATAATTAATAATAACATAAATAGAATATTTATATTAAACATTTTGCATATATCTGTCAGATCAGCTGCGAGCTCCGCAGAGTTAAAGGAGCGTTAATCAAAACTCTTGCCGTGTATATCAAGGGATTGCCACAATTAATTTTGCTGCCTAATCAAGGGATACCTGTATTTGAGTTTATGATTCATCTCTGAAAGCAGCTAGACTGATTCTTTTCAGTGTGATATTCATTTTTATCCTACTGAAAACTAAATCGTGCTCATTTCCTATTTCAAATGATCTTGATATCACTATTAACAATCACAGAATCAATAATATTTCTAATTATTGTGGCTCTCTCCATGTTAATTTATGCACATATTTATGTTAGAACATGGTGTTATTACCAATGATTAGTTAATATTCTAAACAGAAATACAGGAAGTATCATTATTATTAGCTTTGTTCTTTTTTCAAATTTCCCCAAAACATTTCTGTATGTTTGGTATTTATTTGCTAATTTGATGTTTAGATGTCTAACAAGTACCAGCATTTCCTTTTTTGTCAGATGTTCTCTAATGACTCATAAAACTTATCAATTTCTTTCTCAGTAGGATTTTCTGAGGGATCACATGCAATATTCCCCAATTTGAAATTTGCCCACATCACTCTAATTGAAATTTCTCACTATTTGAGAAGTTCATGTTTGGTTATTCATTTGTGGTGTTGGATACTAAATACTATAGTTACTTCTTCCTTTCTGTGATCACCAATGTCCTAATAAAATACCCTATAGTTATTATTTAGGAGTACAAAGAGGTCTATTTTCAGACCTCTTTGTTTCAGTATCACCAACTATAGCAGTACTTCACTAATACCCCCTACAAATAAGAGAAGTTCTTTTCCACTCATGACACTTGCTAAAGGAAACAGAACAAACCAGTTTGTCCTGGTTCTGGAACAAAAGCAGTGGAGACTTTTCTAAATGGACAAAACCCTATTCACAATTTTTCATCAATCATAATATTCCTTTTGTTTGTGATTTAAGTCAAACAGAACATCAACGAAGTCCCAAACTGTCGCTGCATCCTTGATTGCTCTTCAGATGGATACCTAATAACAGAGCACACTGTGAGAAGTTGAGTATTGAACACTGGGTCATAAGTTCTACAAGGTTCTCTGCATTCCTCAAAGACTATGTGGGAGGTTCCATACTAATTATCTTGCTTTGATCCTTAACAAAGTCTGTGAACTAACCTAGCCACCAATTATTAATTGTAAGTCATGAAATTATGGGAACAGCCGAAATGGTTCCCAGTGGCTAAAAAATGATACCTGTCATGGAAATAAGGCAACTAAGAGAACTGTAAATTGTTAATGTTTTATATTTTTCACTTTGCATTTGCAAGACTAGAAATTTTCTGACAGTTTTCAGACCACTGCCAACTTATGGCATTTGAAAGCAATGGAATAAGTTTGTTGTGGCTAACCCCATTTTCAGAGAATATATTATGCCTCTTTCATAAGTATTTCATATATAGAATGATCACACAGTTATCTGAACTTCAAATGAATGAATCTTCAATTAATCAATCCTTGAATGGGTTAGTATGTCAAATGACATGCAATTACACAAAGTCTGATTACTGATGGCATAATTACATGTAATTATTATTAAGAGAAACCTCCAGGAAGTCAGGGGTTCAAGAGAGAGGCCACACATCACCTGCACCAACTGTCATAATGTTTTCTTGAATTCCTTCACACTATCTGCACTCACAACCTCCATGGCAATCTATTCCAACACAAACTACTCAATGAGGAAAAAAATCTAGCTCTCATCCCCTATCTGACTACACTCATTTTCAACTTCCAAGGATGTCCTCTCATTCCATTCTTGTTACAATGCCACTGCATCATTTGCCATCCTCTGAGAAAAAAAGTTCTTTCTTTTATTGCACAAATCAGTCATATTTGTTCTAGGTGTTGATAAAAACTTTTCAGCCCACCCCCCGTTTTGACTGATTAATCAATCCATCAATTATATGACCAAGAAACTTGCTCTCCTGTAGTTGGATAATTTAGGGATTTCAGTATTTCATAAGTTTTATTGAGGCTTGATTTTATTTTAAATTTTCTTCCTCTAAACTGAAGCAACACCCTGAACCACAGTCCACTGCTTTTCCTCTTAAAACGGCAATGATTTTAACTTGAGATCTGTTTAATTGTAAATAATTATGAAAGTAACCAGCAGATATATAGTCAATGCAGACATTAACAGCTTAACAAATTCTGTGCATTAAAAAAATAATAATAATAAATAAAATATATATACATATATAAAATCACATTCCTTTAAAATCTATCGTTTGATTCACAACTTTATTATAAATATTCATTACAAATGAACATACACGTTACGTGGAATATGAATTTTATTGCCTGGTGGGTGTGAAAATATACAAAATCAATAAAAATTAAAAACAAAAAAAAAACCCTTAGCCTGCCCACATTAGAAATATGTAGAGGCTTACAAATAAACCTTTTCTTCTGTGTTTCCAAAAGATTTTGTTCAGAAAGTTATTTTTTTTATTAAATAAAAATGTGCTCTGAAACAGATAAATGAAATATTTTAAAAATATGACATTCTACCACTGTCATTATCTTTTTACTAAAAATATTTGTAATTTTTCATTTATATAGATTTTTAAGAGTTATATACTACCACATTATTTTTAATGTGTATTTTTGTGTATGATATGATGCAATGAGGCCTTCACATCACATTCTTCCCTACTAGGGAGCATAAGAAGTTGGACCCGAATCTTTGAATGGCTACCATTTTATTTACCACATACTGAAACTAAAAAATTTCATGATCTATACGTGGCGATTCTACATCCCTACGATGAAATTAAAAGGCACATTCCACAGCTCAAAATGAATGAAGAGGTTCATACTGCAACCAGAGAGCTGCAGTTGCAGCATGGATACTGACAAAGCAAAAAGATGTAATTTGATAAATCATGTGGTAAACAACCAGAATCACATGCTGCATGACATGCCTGGAGTTACATCTGATCTAACAGATTCACCTTGAACAAGTTGCAGTTACTACTGGTTTCAGTGTTTCTAAGTCAGTTTTGCAATGGAAGGTCAGTATGTATTTTTACTGAATTGGATGATATGCACTTTTATTATTGATGTGTGAAATGCACACCAAGTACATTCACTTTATACAGAGGCTCTGTGTTCTCTGAACTGAATTCTGTGCTCTCAAACATTCAATTCCCTTCATTGCTTCCTTTGCAAGCATAGCAATTTCAGCACAGTGAAAAAAATAAAGTGGGGTGGAGAGACAAAGAATGAGGATAGCAGAAACTGAGGAAAGCATACTAGATCTAGTGATACAAAATCCACAGACCCTAGCACATACCAGAGCACTGCTGCAGAAGAGGGTGTCTTCCAAACAATTATATGGAAGGTTATGCATGACCCTCCCCTATAAATGCTTGGAGATGATCACCATCATTGATTGGTATTTTGTCAATAGTTTCTATAACAGTATATGGGTTCAATGATTTTCTCCCATGTGTCTTCTGGAAATGGTATTCACTCAACAATTTCACCCAAGATGGTATTTTCAATTATTACAAATGATATCAGGGATCAACAAATTATGCAAAATTGCACTCATCACAAAAAAAAAAAAGTTATTTGTCTATGAACCCCCACCTCTATTTTTTTCAATAATATATTCCAATATGGTCCTTTATGTGAGAGTCATTCCAAGAAGAAGTCAATAAATAATAAGAATAGAAAATAGCACTGATTGTGAGGAAAATATGATTTCTTACATTAATAATATAACACATAATATAATGAGCCTTTATATTATGCATGTCGTTCTGTGTTTTCTTAAAGTTAAAAAAACTGTTCAGAAAGTTATTTTTTTTATTTAATAAAAAGTATTCTATTTAGTCAAGTCTGCAACTATTTGCTAACTTTTTTGCTAACATCTATGGTGACTAGAAAAATCTAGTTACCATAGATGAATGTATTAACTGAGACCTGAATCACATGTTGGCCAGTCAAAATTCACATGTGGTTATTCAGTTAAAACATCATCAAAATCATCAGCAATTACTTTATATCTATGGCCAGATATGTCTGAATACAGATTAACAGGATCATGTCATTTTCCAAACATGCTTACAAAGCTTTTGCACTATGGCATCATGCAAAAGTTGGTAGAAAACTATGCTTAAAAATGTGCTCAATAATATTCCTAAGCACAGAGGAGAAACGTGGTTCATACATGATGAAGTTTCACCAGACTTGTGAAACCCAAGGGTATCTTTTTACGAAAGACAGGTTGCTTAAGGGCCAATTATATGGTCTCCTCAGTATTTGTGTGTGTGCATGCACACACACACACGCACGGGCCATCTGAAATCAATTGTGTGCTATGAATGCACTACTGATGAACCGCAGAAACATTATGAACATGTTTCTGTGGTTCATCAGTAGTCCATTCATAGCGCACAATTGATTTCAAATGCCCCCCCCCACACACACACACACAAAAATTCCGAGGACACCATATAATTGGCCCACTTAAGCAACCTGTCTTCTGCCATCGAAACACCAGCTAGGAACTTTGATGCATGTGAGGCTGTCAATAGTGAGACATCTCAATGACTGCATAGGTAGTAAAAGAGTCATTTTAAACACCCTCTGTGAAGTACAATCATCCCAAAATGTTTTTGGGATGAATGTACTTTTTAACATTTTGTCTCCTATTCTACATTGAGGTTGTTGGCATTTGTGCTGCAACTACAAAAGGCTGTGTCTTTGAAACATAATATTTCTGGATCTATTTTACTATGACTGCTCTTTTAGTTGCAAGATGTAGACGATGCCTTTAAAGTTTATGACCAGGGTGTAAATGTGGAAGCATCCTGTATATTCTTTATATAATTCATTGTGTATTCTGCAATAAAGCGGGAAGGAAGGGGAAAAAAAGTATTATCTGATGATCCAGAAGTTTTCCCCCTAGTAACTTTCTCTTCCAGAATTTTTTCCCCATGCAAGTAATTAAGCGTTAAAATCCAAAAACAGCATGGTACAAAATCAAATTTTATCCAGACAGATTAATACAGCAATTATGATTTTTATTTTCTTTACATAGACTCTACATGTGAGGTTATAAGACATAAAATACACTGCTTGGAAAGAATTCAATGGACACCATACTATGAGGAAAAAACAGCCATGGTACCCATCATAATAAGTGTAGGAACTCCTTTCACTGCAATGACTGCAGCAATCCTGTAGGGGCATGCTTTCCACAAGCTTATAATAACAATCAATGGGAATTTTGGGCCATTTTTCCTTTAGGCATGTAATGAAGTCCTGTACTGTTGTGGAGTGGATGTCCCTTGACCTCACCCAACATTCCAGTTCATCCTACTGGATGTGCAACAGAGTTGAGATCAGGGCTCTATGGAGACCAGTCAAGTGTGGTGACGTTCATATCCATCAACCACACAATTATAAGAGCAGTCTTATGACATTGTGCATTGTCTTGCTGAAAGAGACAATGTTCAGTTCTGTAGAAATGCTACAAAGTAGGAAGCACTACATTGTCCAGAATTTCAGATATCTCTTGGAGTTCAATGTTCGTGGAACCACAAACAGAGGTCCAAGGTCAGTCAGAACCATACTACCACACCGTCACCTCCAAATTTCATAGCTGGGGTTATGCACTCTGGTAAGAGACGTTTACCAGGCATCTGCCACACCCATCCATCTGCTAGGTAGAGGGTGTAGCATGATTTGTCACTCCATAATATGGTTTTCCAAACTTCCACATCCTACTGTACACACTCTTTGCACCACTGAACATGACATTGCAAGTTGTTTTGGGTAATGTGAGGTTTGACTATTGCAGTCCTACCATGGAAACCTATGTTGTGAGGCTCGGTGGGGGATGTTTTTGTGCAGATTCATGTTCCTAAAATTCCAGTATTACATCATATTGCATACTAGAATTCTATTATATCCATAATAGAATTCTAGTATCAATATGTCAGCTGACGAATGCCAGTTTTTACATATTATCCTTTTTAGCACCCTATAGTCACATTGGGTGAGGGTGGTGGGTCGTCCACTGCAGGTAGCACTTGCAGTTGACTCCATATGCTTCAATCTCAGTATGATATCATGATGTTAACTTGGTTGTTAAACTGATTAAACTGACATTAGTAATGCTAATGAAAGTGCTTAAAATGGATAATGCAGAAACATATCAGCTATGAGTAAGTATATGAAGGTAAGTAACTGAAAGAGCACTCCATTATTAGGTTGACTGCCCTTTTCTGTTATATTAGCATCAATTCTTTGGAAGAATTTAAATAATAACAGATTATTAAAAATTAGTTACCAAAGCTCTCTTGATAGTACTTTCAATGGTGGAACTTGGCATATTTGCTTCCTTTGCTTGTTGCAAAACATCTGCAAGCTTGCTATTTAACTTAGGATCTGGACCTCCTTCTACATGAATCAAGAAGAAAAAAAATTTAAATCATAGAAATAAAACAAAAAATAATAATTTGCAAAAATGGCACTCACATTTAAAATACCATATAGGACACTTAGTTTCATATCATTATTTTAAACAGTACCGTTTTGATAGAAATTAGATTGGGAAAATAATATCCTCAGAAAGAAAACATCTTAATTTTCCTTTATTTGAACTGAAAGATATTTTTTATTATATCATGATCAGTCTCCCTCACTATGATATTCAGAATGGCAATAACATAAACTCAAGAGTTTCTAACTCACACGCTAAACATATGTGATGTTGCTATAAAATACATTCACAAAATGGTTTTCATATACAGTAGTATGAATTATTTCCATAAATATACCATAATACAATTTTATTTTCAGAAAATGAAACCTCCATTAATCTCTGAAAAGCAAACTACAATATATAATATAGTCCCACAAATTCATATATAAGTTATGTTCTCTGGAAACAAATATATCAAAGGCATATATACAGGATGCACGGTGCACACCCATGAAATAGCAATATCTCTCATATTATATTTTTGCATTAATTTCTGTTAAAGACTCCCCTGTTTGTTTCCTGGTTTTGTGCGACTCTTAAAATTAAACAAAATATACTAATGCTTCATGAAGAGGACACTTTTTTGATGCATAAATATTGCATCACATTTGCATTAAGAGCCTAGGTGTGAGGTAACAAATACAGACACCTTTGAGCTCTTTGAACAGACATACAAATGGTGCAACTGGCCAAATTCTTCGATTTCCAGTGGTTTTAAACCCCCCAGAAGGCGAGGCAGGGTGTATGCTGAGACAATAGCACCCAGACATCAGTGAATGTGATTGGTTATTTGTTTCAATAAGAAAATACCATGAGTAGGCATAATTAAATAAATTATAATACTGTAATAAACTCATGTAAAATATTATTTTTGGTGATTAGTTTATGGAATTAACAACGCATATAAAGTATATTAATTAAAGGTAACTTTAATCAATAACTTCTATATTTCGGCAACGTCACATTGACATCTTCAGGAACATAAAGATATGGTATGTGCACGCAGGCACTAACACAAAGCAAACGAGGAAGAAAGCAAGAAACTAATATTGTTCCTAAAGTCCTAATGGTGCCCTCTGGTGGGCTAATTTGGTAGTCTTGGCAGTTCGGCTGAAGTTCTCATAATGTAAGTCTCCCAAATTTGGGGTAGTTTCATGCACCCAAATTTGTTGAGGTTAGGAACGGTTTTTAGAGCTGCTGAAGATTCTTTGAATAATCTTTTGTATTTAAACTTGCTGCGATGAATTATTTTTGTTTTCTTCCAACGAATTTTATGGTGGGTATCTAAGGCATGGTCTGGCAGCCCAGAGCGGCTGTACTGGTGGAAGCAGATGTAGTCTTTGTGTTCTGAAATCCTGATATTTGTTGTTCTGCCTGTTTGGCCAAAGTAGGACAATTTGCAGCTGCAAGGGACCTGGTATACACCAGGTAGGTCTAGGGGAAGTAGTTGGTCTTTGGTAGAGCGGATAAGGGATGCCAACTTTTTATATGGTTTGTAACAGGAAGTAAGGTCATATTTTTTGAGGATATTGGTTATTTTCTCAGAGGTGCCCTGGCGGTAGGGGATGGTGATAGACTTGGTATAATCTTTATTGTGGAGGGGGGTTGTGGTTTACTGGTTTTAGTATTTTTTGGATTTTTTTGGAATTATAGCCATTGGCTAAGAAAGTGTTGAGGATGTGGTTTAGTTCAGTAGTTAGGGCCTTGTCATCTGAGCAATTAATTTTGCCCTGTTATATAGTGTTTTTATAACCCCATATTGTTGTGAGGGGGGGGGGGACTGCTGGTGAATGTATCTGCCAGTATGGGTGGGTTTTCTGTGAATAGAGAAAACCAAAGATCCATCAAGCTGGCAGGTGATTAAAGTGTCTAGGAAGGGGAGGGTGTTGTTTTCCTCTTTTTTCTAAGGTGAACTGGACTCTGGGGTGTTGGTTGTTTAAGTGTGTTAGGAAGGAGTGGAGTGTGTCTGAGCCATGTGGCCAAATAGCAAACACATCATCCACATAACGAAGCCAAATAGTGGGTTTTTGTGGGGCGGAGTTTAAGGCTTTTTCTTCAAATGTCTCCATAAAGAAATTGGTCAAGGGTGGGGAAAGTGGTGAACCCATGGCTGTCCCCTCTATCTGTTTGTAGAACTTTCCTTGCCAAACGAAATAACCTGAGTTCATTGTGAACTGAAATAGGTCTGAGATATCGGGAGGAAACTTGGCTTGGATGAGCTCTAGGGTTTCTTTGAGTGGGACATTAGTGAATAGGGAGGAGATGTCAAAACTGACCATTATGTCAGTGCGTTTGAGTGTGAGGTTTTCTATACTGGCTTTAAAGTGGGCTGAGTTTTTTATGTGTGATGGTGTGTTGCCAGTGTAGTGTGTGAGCGTTTTGGCTAATTTATATGTGGGGGAATCAGTGCCATCCACTATGGGATGCAATGGTATATTTTGTTTATGTATTTTTGGGAGTCCATATAATCAGGGGGGGGGGGTCTAGAGTTATAAGGTTTTAGTTTGTTGATGACTTCCACAGGCCAAGAATTGACCTTCTTAAGGAGTCTGTGGAGAGTTCTAATCTGAGAGCTAGTCGGATTATATTCAATGGGGAGGTAAGTCGTACGGTCTAGTACTAAAGCAGTTAGCTTACCTTTGTAGTCTTTTTGATTGAGCACCACAGTGGCATTTCCCTTATCTGCCTTGGTGATTACTGTTTTTTTGTTGTTTTTCAATTCTTGTAGGGCAGCATATTCGTTTTTGGATAAGTTGGTTTTGGAGGTTTGGCTTTAGTGAGAACACCAACTACATCCAGTCTAACGTTGTTGGCGATATGGTTAGGCAGGTTGCGAATCCCACATTCTATCTGGATCATGATTTCTTCAGCAGGTATTCTTTTAGGAGCTAGGGCGAAATTGTGACCACGTGAAAGTGCGGTGAGTGCTTCAGGCTTTAAAACCGCCGACGAGAGGTTGACTACAGTGTTGAGTGGTGGCTGTGGTAAGGAGGTAGAATTCTTTGTCAGGTTTTCGTATTTTTTCAAGTGCCGACTTCGTATTTTTTCGAATTCTTTTTTTGCCGATGCGCACGAGACGTCATGAAGTATCGACCATAGATCATGGCTGAGTGTATCCGAAAGCTCTTCCTCTAGGCCCGTAAGGTTTTGTTTTTGTTGGCCAGGAGAACTCGCGTCGCAGTAATTTGTTCTCTTAACAGGTCGAAGCTAGTGCAATTATAAATGCGCAGAGCTTTCTCAGAAGTAAAACAGTGCTTCAATTTAACACATTTAGGGATCACTTTGTTATCCCGACAGCGTTTTAGGAACGTCAGACGATTTATTTGCCTCGATATTTCAGTGGGTAACGGCACTGTGGTGCTCAATCAAAAAGACTACAAAGGTAAGCTAACTGCTTTAGTACTAGACCGTACGACTTACCTCCCCATTGAATATAATCCGACTAGCTCTCAGATTAGAACTCTCCACAGACTCCTTAAGAAGGTCACTTCTTGGCCTGTGGAAGTCACCAACAAACTAAAACCTTATAACTCTAGACCCCCCCGATTATATGGACTCCCAAAAATACATAAACAAAATGTGCCATTGCATCCCATAGTGGATGGCATTGATTCCCCCACATATAAATTAGCCAAATATTTAGCCAAAACGCTCACACACCACACTGGCAACACACCATCACATATAAAAAACTCAGCCCACTTTAAAGCCAGTATAGAAAACCTCACACTCCAACACACTGACATAATGGTCAGTTTTGATGTCTCCTCCCTATTCACTAATGTCCCACTCAAAGAAACCCTAGAGCTCATCCAAGCCAAGCTTCCTCCAGATATCTCAGCCCTATTTCAGTTCACAATGAACTCAGGCTATTTCGTTTGGCAAGGAAAGTTCTACAAACAGATAGAGGGGACAGCCATGGGTTCATCGCTTTCCCCACCCTTGGTCAATTTCTTTATGGAGACATTTGAAGAAAAAGCCTTAAACTCCGCCCCACTATTTGGCTTCGTTATGTGGATGATGTGTTTGCTATTTGGCCACATGGCTCAGACACACTCCACTCCTTCCTAACACACTTAAACAACCAACACCCCAGAGTCCAGTTCACCTTAGAAAAAAGAGGAAAACAACACCCTCCCCTTCCTAGACACTTTAATCACCTGCCAGCTTGATGGATCTTTGGTTTTCTCTATTCACAGAAAACCCACCCATACTGGCAGATACATTCACCAGCAGTCCCCCCCCCCCTCACAACAATATGGGGTTATAAAAACACTATATAACAGGGCAAAATTAATTGCTCAGATGACAAGGCCCTAACTACTGAACTAAACCACATCCTCAACACTTTCTTAGCCAATAGCTATAATCCCAAAAAAATCCAAAAAATACTAAAACCAGTAAACCACAACCCCCCTTCACAATAAAGATTACACCAAGTCTATCACCATCCCCTACCTCCAGGGCACCTCTGAGAAAATAACCAATATCCTCAAAAAATATGACCTTACTTCCTGTTACAAACCATATAAAAAGTTGGCATTCCTTATCCGCTCTACCAAAGACCAACCACTTCCCCTAGACCTACCTGGTGTATACCAGGTCCCTTGCAGCTGCAAATTGTCCTACTTTGGCCAAACAGGCAGAACAACAAATATCAGGATTTCAGAACACACTACATCTGCTTCCACCAGTACAGCCGCTCTTGGGCTGGCAGACCATGCCTTAGATACCCACCATAAAATTCGTTGGAAGAAAACAAAAATAATTCATCGCAGCAAGTTTAAATACAAAAGATTATTCAAAGAATCTTCAGCAGCTCTAAAAAACGTTCCTAACCTCAACAAATTTGGGTGCATGAAACCACCCCAAATTTGGGAGACTTACATTATGAGAACTTCAGCCCAACTGCCAAGACTATTAAATTAGCCCGCCAGAGGGCACCATTAGGACTTTAGGAAGAATATTAGTTTCTTGCTTTCTTCCTCGTTTGCTTTGTGTTAGTGCCTGCGTGCACATACCATATCTTTATGTTCCTGAAGATGGCAATGTGACGTTGCCGAAATATAGAAGTTATTCATTAAAGTTACCTTTAATTAATATACTTTATATGCGTTGTTAATTCCGTAAACTAATCACCAGTTATGTCTGACCAACATACAGGGTGTTCGGGATAAATTTGACAGTTTCGTAAGGAAAAAGAAAATCTTCTTTGTATCTATTAAATTTAATGAATTGACAAAAAAACATTACAGGCAGAGTTAATTACAATACTATCAACAAGATTTACTCAAAATAACCACCATTAGCATCGATCACAGCTTCAATTCTGCTTCGGAACCTCGAACAAGCTGATGCTACAGTCTCCCTGGGAAGGGCCGCAAAAACTGTTTTAATTTTATCCATTAACTGGGCTTTTGTATTACTGGAAGTGCGATTGGTGTCTTTTTCAACTGCGCCCCATACAAAATAATCCATGGGGTTAAGGTCTGGGGAGTTTGGAGGCCAAACATTTGGACTGGTGAAGTCGTAGAAATTTTCAGACAACCATTTTTGACTTTTCCCAGAGGTGTGGCAAGAGGCCGAATCCTGCTGCCATACATACGGCCTACCATTGCCTACCCTTGTTATCCAGGGCTTGACTACAGTTAGCAACTCCACGAACAAAGCCCGAATTCCAATGCCAGGGTTCTTCAACACCTGTTCCTGCAGATTTGCGAGGAATTCTGCTGTACGAACGCAATCAGATCGTCTGCTAGGGATCTTTCTTCTTGCTACATCCTCGTAGTCACCATTGCAAGTCTCTAGTTCATGCCTGATTGTTTTTACTGTATTCAGGGAGCATTGGGCAGCAGTCGTAATATCCTTATTTTGATGGCGGGCACGAATCATCATGATACAAGTTATTCTCTTCCATGATTCAGGTGGGTTCCAGCTATCCATCCTTTCTGACATCTTGTATATGAATGAAGAAGGGTCCAAACTTTTAAATGAAGAGAAGTGTGTGTTAATACATGTAACTTACGGAAAAATATAATTAATTATAAATATGTCAAATTTATCCCGAACACCCTGTATAAGCCTTGATACTAGAAAATATTATTTTATTAGTACAATTTTTGCCTAAGTATCAAAGGCATCTTCAGTAGATGTAAAAAGAAATCAAACAACTGACAATTCCAAAAGGCACCACCTACGTAACTAGTGTAAGATAACTAAAAACGGTCATTAAATTTCCTAACTTATTAAATCAGGTAGGCATTCAAAAATCTGGCCATTGATAATCCAGTTCCTTCAGATCTCTGGCATAGATTTTGGAGCACGCATTTTCAAATTTACTGCGTTGGTGCGCCACTGTTTTCTGTTTATGTTTTGATGGCGCTGTAGTCGATAAGCATTGCAATAACCTGCTTATTCCTTCTCATTTTATCATTTATTTTCTGTTGTATTATAGCCCCGTTATGGATTCAGCAAAGAAAAGAGGTGGCGTAAAACGTAAACATCGTGTGTTGTCGATCGCAGAAATGCTAAAAAAACTTGATAGCGGCATGTCTGTGCGAACAATTTGTGAAACATATGACATTGGCTCTTCAACAGTGTATGATATTAAAAAATGAAAAAAAAAAAACTGTTAAAGTTCTTTTCTGACAGTGTATCAAAAAAACAAATGTATGTTTAATTTTCTTTCTTTAAAGGACTGTACAGGTAGTCATTTTCTGTGAAAAATATACAGCATATATAACCATCTGAAATCCGGCACCCTTCAGGTCTGGAGGTTGCCGAATTTTTGAATACCTACCTGTATATATATATATATATATATATATATATTATTATTATTATTATCATCATCATCATTATTATGTGACACCTCCAGGGAGTCCAAGGACTCATTGTGGGAGGGCACACTACTCCACTTCGCTAAATACATCTCATCCTCTCCACTACTACTTTTTTCTCCAATTACGACACTACTACCATCATCACCAACAACAGTATTATCTGAAGGCTGATTTGTCTGTAAGCGGGATGAAAAACCCTGCTACCACCATATAAGATCGGCTAATATTAAATTCTGAATGAAAGGAATTATAATATAATAGTGTTTCATTCAGGATTTAACATAGTCTGCCATTCCCTGAGCCAAACTTGCTCATCAGACAATAGCAAATTATATACTTACTGATGCATATTCCATAATTATAAAATAATTGTATGTTCTAATAGTTAGTTATTTATCCTGTACTAATTCTTTGTAGAGTATATATATCTTATGTAAACTGTGCACAGAAACTCTGAACTTAATCCATTTGTGTAAACCATTGCCAAAGACATAGCCAGTATGACAGAAATTAAGTGCTGTATGAAATTATGAAGTTATCCGCCAGCGCACATTTTGGCGCTAGTTACCATGCCGTGATAATGACATTTACGAAGTCATCCACGAGGCAGATTTTTTGGCGTGAAGAAGAGAGAAGAGACATAGGCTGTTTATATAGAAGGAAAGAGAGAAGAACGAAGGCCAACAGTATAACCGGGTTGAAAAGACAAGGTAGCTCTCTGATTTTTTCTTACTCTTCTGCGGGCTCTTGTTCGTATCCTGATTCTTATTCCATCTCGTAATTGTGAAAGATGAGAGGAATGACAGGGATTGCCAAGGAAACCTGAAGGATAGACATTTTAGAACGAGGCAGGCATGTATTCCCGAGTCAACAAGATCATTATGATGAATCTGGATCCTATCGAACTAAAGTGACCTAAGAGAGCTATTGAGAAGCAAGGAAGTGTTTTCCAGAACACGTGATAATAGGCAAAGTATATCAACCATCCCGGTAAGGAAATCCTTTCTATGTCTTTTGTGAATGTAATTACAATAAAGAGGAAGTGTATCGTCTTAATGACAGTTCAAGTTTGAACGTGTGATATCTTGAAGGCTGTTCCAAGAGAACGTGATACAAGTTAGAAACTGATTTACTAAGAATTCCTGTAATAGATTGATAGGACTTTAGAATTCCTTGGTGTGTATTTAGCAATATGTGCTTTGTAAACCAGATCGGCTAAGCAGAGTCGACAATTGAAATATATTGAATAGATAACCTTTGTCTAAAAGTTGTACTTAGAAGCTTATAACTCTAAGAAGGACAGAAATCGACATGTTAAGAATTTAACCATGATGAGTATACTCTACTGTGAAGTTACTATTGTCTTAATAAGAACTTCTTTATTTTATGATCATTTTAGTTATGTTTAGATATTCTTAGATTAATGTAAATTCATGTGACAGTGTATTAAATGTTTTTATTTAGTTTGAACCTGAATGCTTGCTTGAGTTCATTTCATTGCACCACTCATTTAACAGTTTGGATCTAAGCAGGAACTCTATTTAATGTGAAAGTAAGAAAAGATTAGAGAACCATGACTGCTATATAACTTAAAGGTGATTTGTCTAAGGAAGGTTCTGTCTTATTTAGATTACTGTAGCATTGTACTTGCTGATGATTGATTCCTTAACATTCTTCTTACACCATGGACACAGAATGGCGCAGTTAAATATAAATTTTCTTTGTGTTCTGAAAAGGAATCAATCAGTAGAAAGAACTAGGGAATTACCGACCCCGTCGATAACCTCCCCTATTGTCTTAATTCTTGTACAGTGTAGAGATTAGGCCTAAACTGTCTCATGACTGAATACTGTATTCAGACAAAAATAGAACACACAACGAAGAAGAAAGACGTCACAACACTAACTCACCTTCAACTGAAAAAGCCCATATACGGATTCCCCTCGTCACAACAAGAACGTAATCAGTTTTGCTTTTCAGTGCTTGCTCCTGGTATGGGAACTTAATACTTTTTATAATCAAATATCACAACCGGTATGATATGATATGTTCTGGCCATACATGCGATTCTCACTGTATTACATGCACTGGTCACTACAACATAAAAATCTTACATCAGGAAAATCTGATAACAGATGCAGTGAAATATGCAATCAGGTTTCTCTCAGTGCTGGCTCCAAGGCTTCTAATACAAATATATACTAATACATGAGCATGTAGTGCTAACAGGTTCACTTAGTCTGTGAACTCAGTATCAGCTAGGCAATATTTGGATATAAAGTCAGTGCAATCTCGAGTACAAGCATCCCTCACAGAGAAAAAACCTGACAGCATAAACTGTATAAGTATGATGCTTCACGCTCTTGCATCAATGCATTCATAAAGCAGTCTGCATATTTTCAACACTATGCAGTTTTTCTCTGTATATTGTTCCACAAACCTGGATTTCACAAACTGAAATTATCAGTTCTGCAAAGCACTCTTTACTAATTTCAAAGCCTTACCCCAAAAAATAAATATATAAAATAAGAATAAAAAATAAAAAGGCATTTCATATTATTAATGAACACTGTATATTACTTCTTGTAAATTCATTGTAAAAACTTAACTGTGCCATGAAAATAAATGCGGCAACCAGTCAGTTATATTTTTTTTTAATTTTATTTTTTTAAAGATATAGCAAAAAATAATAATTTAAACGTGTTGCTTAGTTTGGGAACTCAGAATCCTATAAGAAATTCTGATCTCAATGCAGAAAAATAGGTGTTTTATTAGTTATTCTGAACAGTTAAATTTTTGTAGTGAATCTTTGATTAACTGGAGGCAGTCAGATAAACAAGAATTTATTGTATATAGTTAAGACAATACTTTATTTATATAAAATATTTATATATTGTATTTTTATATAGAATATATTTCTAGTATATATATATATATATATATATATATATATTATTGTTTACCAGTATCACCTGACATACGCCTTAATATGTGACAAGATGCATTTTTGAAATCAACCCACTTACCTTTCACTACTCTTCTCAACGCGTAGCACAATTTCGAAAATATTCTGGATTTTTGTAAGTCTTTTGCAGCTTTAGTATGTTTAATATTTTGCCACTTGCTATGACCTTTGTTTCTTACAGATATCAGACACCCAAATGATTTCGGCATTTTATATATAATCTGATTTTGAGTAATGACATGAAGAGAACATATACACATTACGTTACCAGGATTTTCTACTGTTAAAGCTAAAGGTTTTAGCAAACAATTTCTAAACATGGTATATAAACGAAAATTATTTTTATGAAAATCTGTTGGGGAAAGTAACTGTCGGCTGCTACTTTTTTTTGAATCATCGGAAAATAAAGGGCAAAAACTGGAGAGACATATCACATTATGTACCAATTGACCTTGATGGTAATACTTAAGTAAAAACGGAGATGGCCGAACATCGGTCAGTCTTTTATATATAGGTCGAACAAAACACCACATTTTATGCACAGGTTATACAGATCACCTATTACGAATACAACGAAACATAAACGAAATCAATATTTAATACGGCAACAACTTTTACAAGAAAACACACAGCATGTGCCCAGAACACGAGCGCCACGCCGGATGTAGCAAATATGCAGTTTCATTCAGGAACCTGAATTTAAAACATTAGCAAATATACTACTGTATACTGGAACATTTATTTGGTTTTTTAATGTACAGTAAAGGGCCTTTTATTATCGCAAAACTCAATTCACTGTCGTCAACGTTCAGCAAAGAAAATAATGCAAGAACACCAATCTCATTGTTAATAGGAAATCTGAGAAATCTGGCTTCGCGCGAATATTGATAGAACACGAATATTGGGTATTCGTGTTCTGCGTTGGATTCAACTGCCTGATGACACCTAATTTTCAGGTTGAAATACATGACTTTTAAATATACAGAGTTATTCACTCTTTTCCCAGTGCTATCGTGTCAATTTATTGTAGCTGCACACTGGGGTAACTTTTCGACTAAATGATAGACCGAACTGAAAGAACTGAAAAATAAATCACCTAAAGCCTTTTTATTCCCAGAAGACAAGACTCCTTTGGCCCGTAATGAACTTTTTGAAATTGGTAATTTACCTTGTTTCCAAAAATTACTTAGAGCAACCAATCTCTCCAACCTTAGCCGTCAAAGCCTCCCCGTCCTTTCCATCCTTCCTCCCGAAGACCCTTCTGGGAGGAAGGATGGAAAGGACTTGTACATCCTTCCTCCCAGAACCACGAAAGTTGCATTTATAGAGATGATGTCCTGTATTCTTATGTTCGTCCGTATGCGGGTGCATTATGAGAGACATTTATCTTGCAAGATGATAGCGCTCATCCTTCGAGGGAAGTTGGTGTCCCAATATCTTTAAGAAGAGACTGTCCTATGTATGGACTGGCCATCCATATCTCTTCACCTTAATCCTATTCAGCACATCTGGGATGCTCTAGGTAGACATCTTGATGTTTCATCCTTCCCATCCACAAGAGTTTGAGGGAATTAGGAGAGCTTTTCCAGGAGCAATGGCTGTTATTACTGAGCTCCAGGACACGCCATGATAAATAGCACGAATGTGTTATAAAATTGTTGTGTATGAAACAATATCATTTTAACCTCTTGTTTTTAACCGTTATCTGATGTATCCATTTCTTACTGAATTAAACGATTTATTTACAATTTTGGGGATTTCTTTCACATCTCATATCATACTGTTTTTCAGTGAAAGGCAGTATAATATGAAATTCATCATGCATCTTTTGAGTTATCGCGATTTTCTTTTTTGTTCGTTAATTTATAAAAACCAATGTATTTCTCGAAACTATACATCACAGTCCTTTCAGAACGAGAACATGAAATCAATGTTAATATTCAATGGCGCGAATTTTCTCATACCAAAATTGAACAGAAAAAATTAACGTTTGGTGTTTTTCCTTAACCTATAATTAAGGATTCTAGTTCAAACTCTTGCAAATGCTTCCATCCCACCCACCCCTTTCTCTCTCTCTCTCTCTCTAAATCACACACACACATGCAAACCACTACCATCACTACCACAGTGTTGCTTCTAAAACCTAACACATGAGGCATCACACTTGTAAATTGTTAGTCAACATGCTCAAACGCAACTATTTTGATCTTAGCATACATCACGATTCCTTACTTATACAATAATTTTACGATGATTAGCTATATAAAAGGCCTGTGTAACTCAGTGAAAGTGACGCTTGCACCCATCGCGCTATGCCGCCCGAAAATAGATTTAAGTTCAAGTCTAATCTTCGACTGGAGGAACTTTTTATAAGCCTTTCTTCGACCGGTTCCCGATTTATTCGATCTCAGGAACTGGCAAAGAGTTTTTTCCTGGAAACTCGGATTTTTCGTCTCATAAACTCAAGAAAATCAACCGTAGACTCAAAAAAATCAACACACACTATTTCAGTCAAGACTCTTGATACCTACCCCTACTAGGGGTAGGTATCAAGAGTCTCTTCTATCAAGCTCGTCTATCGAGGTATCAAGCCTCGTCTATTCCTTATAAGGAAATAAATGGAGTTAGCTGAATTACTTATTATTTTTTTTTTATTCAACTATATAATCATAAGCAGTTCTTCATGGAAACTAAGGCTATAGCCCATTCCTCTATGGTTGAGAATGTTATGAATTCTGGCTTTGAGAGAAATCAGTGAGACACGTAGAAGTATGAATTTACTTGTGCTTCACCGGAAATCATTGGAATACAGATATAAAAGAATTTGAGATCCTTGATAACCTGAGGTTCCAAGTCAATGCATTGTTGTTTTTGTCATCGCTACAAATATGAAAGAACGATGTCATTAAAGCACAAGATGTTCCTTTTGGTATGTTATATTGTTCTGCCTGATTTTTTCAAGGATTTCTTTTCGCTATTGAGATAGTATTGTATAGGAATTCGAAGTTAAGACGTATAATGATGAGAAAGTCACGAAAGCATGTTTTTAGGTGCGAATATAAAGCATCTTAGTAAAGCTTTAAGTCTGCAGAAGAAAGAAGCGAAGAAGTTAATTGTTTTAGCAGGCAAAATGATTTGAAAAGTGAGAAATGAGAGAATATATGAAATAGTTGTTAGAAGAAGCAAAAATAAGAGTAAGAAATTTAAGACTGTGAGTCTGCTACCTCGGAATGATAGGACAGATTTGAGAAGGATCATGATTGCCAACGAGTCAGTGAGAAGATTATGCAGGAAGAATGGAGTGCAGTTTGTGGATATAAAGAATGAATCTGATGGACGTTAGGACCGGTATATGGTTAATGGACTGTGCCTATATACTTTTGGAGTGAGGTGTTTTGGAGAAATTATTGTTCTGTGAGACTTTCAAAGTGCAAAATCAAGGAAAATAGGGACAGTGGGGGGAAAGCAATCAAGCATGCATCTAACCACCCCTGAAACAAATTAGCGTGAGTGCAGGAATGACTCTGCAGAAATAGCCACCGCTGAGATAGATAAATATGAGTGCCAGACTGAAGATATGGGAGCAGTTTACAAGTTTCGAATCTGAATGGGAATTTATTGACATTATGCAAGGGTTACTGTGGGTCCATTCGCGTACCATTTCATTCGAAATGATATGCGAATGCCCAAAGCATCAGAAATTAAGGAGAGGAGTTTTTGGCATTGGTCAGCTCGAACTGTCCAAAAATTATTGACATCAGCAATATCTGATTGTCAGAGAATGATGTAGTTATTAGGATAGAATGTAACTGATATTTTATTTTCAGAGAAGATAAAGGAAAGGGTTTAAGAGGAGTAGTATTATTAATGATAGCTGAAGAACTTCAACCAATAAAAATAGAAGTTCAGGAAGATCGTAGATCTGATGGAAATGATGGAAATTGAGGCTGTCTGGTGTGAGATAATGCCAATAGGAAAAATATATTGTTGGTTGCTGGTATAGACCTAGGAGTCCAGAAAAAGATGCACCAGCCGACAGGCATCATCCGATTATCACAATGATTGCAGGACGAGCAGTAACTTTCACTATGGTGAGTTATGTAGATTGGAAGGAGGAAAGGGTACATAGCAAAATAGAAATGGAATTTATAAAGTTACTAAGGGATAATTACCTGGAACAGAACGTGATGGAAGGCAGAAGAGAGGTTTGAGAGTGTTTGGATCTGCTAATAGCAACAGAAATCTATCTATAACTGCAGTTGCAACTCTACCTCCGATCGGAGAAAGTGACCATGCAGACTTGACCTGGGAAGTTGCTCAACATATGGAAATTTCAGTCAAGATAGGGTTTATGAAGAACTACAAAGCTTGTGATTATGACAAACTTAGGAGGCAACTTGGAGTAGAGCCATGCCATAAGAAACTACATGGAATGAATGTCATTAGTGCATGGGAAATGGTCAAGGATTGTTTGACCAGGCAGTATCAAAGTGCATTCTCAGGGTCAGGAGGATAAACTGCATATGGTTAAGTGAATGACTAACAATATAAAGCAGGAGCTGCAAAAAAAAACGAACCAATTGTAGAAGGAATATAAACAACAAGGTGATCACCATCCCCATGAGAGCAATGTAAAACACAAGCAAGAAAGGTAATTAGTATGGTAAAGAAAGCTAAATCAGAATTTGAGCAAAAATTAGCTAAGCAGGGCAAGTAAATCCAAAAGTTTTTTCGTTAAGTAGCAAGTAAGAGAATGAATGATTATGGAAAGATAATCTACTCGGTGGTGATGGTAAGAAAGCGACAGTAACAGAACTATTTCTTCTGCTTCTAAGTGATCACTTTGCAAGGGTATATCATTCAGGTGATGAGTTTGCAGTTACTGAGGTGACAGATACCGATGTAAGCATTGAGATAAATGAAGAGGAGGTACTCAGTATGTTGAATATCAATGTGAATATAGTAGTGGACCTGAACGGTAGGTCAGCTCATGGGCTAAGAGAATGTTTAAGTAAACTGGCAGTGGCTCTGATGAAGTTATTTAATCTAAGTCTCAGCTCTGACAAGGTTAATGGAGTGGAAATCTTTTAATGGAGTGGAAAGAGGGTAGCTCCATTACTTAAAGGTGGCTCAAAGACAGGAATAGCAAATTCCACATCAATTAATATCTCTGGAGTGGTGGTTAAAGTATTGGAAAAGTTGGTTAATTTAGAATTCAGGAATGGGTGTATAGGAATATGATACCTTATAGGGGAAGCATGATGTGACTCAGTAATTTAGTCATATTTTATAATCAAGTGACAACAGAATTGGATAAAAGAAATCGCTACAATATGATACTGGTGGGCTTTGCAAACGCATTCGACAGAATACGCATGGAAAACTGTTACACAAGTTGGAGCAAATGGGAATGGATATCAGGCTGTTGGCATGGTTGGGGTGCTGATAGACAGACATCAGAGGGTTGTGTATGGTTGATTGGAATCAAGTCGAATGAGGGTGACTAGTGAAGTGCTCCAGGTCGTTTTACTTGGACCAGTACTCTTTAAATTGTACATTAATGATATAGCGGACAATTTGAAGATTATGATGCAAAACTAGTGAGAGCAATAATTGATAAAGGACATGTAGATATCTTTCAAGATGATATAAATAAACTGGCAGTGTAGGAAAATGACAATGGTTGTCAATTCCATGTTGTAAAATGTAAGTTAATGCTTTTCAGGATGAAAAGATTATCTACTTCGTGTCATATTGATGGTACAAGTCTACAGGAAATTGATGAGGCTAGGGATCTGGGGTAATGGTGGATACAGATTTGAAATTCAGAGGACATATTGCAAGAGTCGCAAAATAGCTCAGAGAATTACTTGGATACTGAAGAACACATTGACAAGTAAATATAGGGAGGTTATTATTTCTATTTATAAGGGCATGATAGGGCGACATGTTGACTATTGTTAAGAGATTTGGTCATGTGTATTTGTTGGGCTTTGGGAGGTGATGGAGAGGATTCAGAGACAATTGACCATTGGTGAGAGATCTGTGGAATGTTCCCTATGATGATTGAATTGACACAAAAGAAATTTTTTAATACATGAAGAGTTTGTTAGAAACAAGGGTTCATATTTGGAAGTTTTGTAAGAGGTGGCTATTAAAAGCGTGCGGACTTGGTTCATTACATGAAGAGTGGTGAATGAGTGGAATAAATTGACAGAGGTGGTTGTGAGAACTCCAACAGTGAATACGTTCAAGGAGATGTGTGATTTGTATTGTGTTGATCGTAAAAACACTCGCCGTGGGAGACCCACAGCGAGTGTTTTGACGTCATGGAGTTCCCATATAAATAATAATAGTAATAATAATAATTAATCGGTTTATCATAATCTTTCGACTTGTTAACAATGCACAAGACATTGTGTCACATTGTGATGCAGTGTGATCAAAATTAAAGTATCCCTGTTTAAGGCCTTGTGGAACGCCACCCAGTGATTTAAATGCTGTGAAACTTTGCAGCAATACACTATGCATCATGGGGAAGCGATATCTGAGAGAAAAAGAAACAAGTATTTCCAAAATTCACCATCAAGTGATGCTATATGATGTACCGAGTGTAGATGTAGTAATTTTACTGCGTGTGTAAGAAGCAGAAAAGCGACACAAATATAAGTAACACATTTGTATTCCTTTTATTATGCATACATGGGCTGTACTTTTCAATGTTGTGACATACCCTTACCGGTATGTCACAAACTGCATCCTTTGCACAGTATGTTCAACAGCAGAACACAGCCGGTCGGAAGTGATGTTACATACATGCTGCGTTATGCTGTCATTCAGCGCTGGCAAGTTATCAAGATAATCTGGATAAACTCTGTCTTTCAGAATAATCCAATTCTTTCGCCAGAAGTCACAGGGGTTAGATCAAGTACACGATATTTGAAAGAGGCAGCCATGCAGGGCGAAACGCAAAGCTGATTACTCTGGCTTCTGTTAAATGTTCTCGAAGATCTTCCTGTACGGATCGACTGATGTATGTGGAGGGGTCCCATCCTGTGTGAAAATGACTGAATCCATGCACAGGCGCAGCTGTAGCTGTGGCATAACAAAATTGTTTATCATATCGTGATACTTCTCGGCAGTAACTGAACATATCACATGACTGCAACTGGCGAATGTGCTCAAAGAAGAATGGTCGAATGATAAAGGCTGTAATACCGCAGTAGCTTTGTGTAAATGCAAAGGAATTTGTTGGATCGTATGATGGTTTTGCATAGTCTATATTTTGGGTAGTCACAGCTCTGTTCAGATGAAAGTGAGCCTGATCTCCCTACAATATCATCATCGGCTATACAATGAGCTTAACTCCCCACAAAATCATCCAACTTCACTCGAGTAAGGAATGTTGAAGCGAATATCAGTCAACTTTCTAAGTCTTGAGGGCACAACTCCTGTGTCAGGATTATTATAGATGGGTAGAAATGCAGAATCTGCCATATAATTTTCCAGACAGTTGGGAGACGCATCTATGTCTCTTGATACATCACGTGCACTGCAGGAACTAATGCTGTTATTCAGGGCCTGTTCCACACAGCAGTAGCAACTTCATTCACTTGTGAACTGATTGGTTTTTAACCTCTACGAGGTCTAACTTCCAACAATTCCGTTTCTTCAAAACGACTAATCATTCTACGCAAAACACATGGAGATAGTGGACCTTGTCGACATTTGTTCAGGCAACGAATTTCGGTTGATTGCAGAACAGCATAGCAATTGTTTAGGTGGTATAGCATTACAAGCAAAACAGGGTAAGGTCAGCACCATCCCTGTGAACGTTATTAACAACCAAAATGGGGAATAAAAATCTCTTGCCCATCTTTTTAAACTCTTCTGGCACTTGCGGATTTGTGGGATATGCAAATTCCACGCATTTTATGTTTGCTACGCCCCGATTAGCGAATTTTGGAACTACTCACCATCAGATATCGCTTCTACATCACGCAGAATGTATTATGCAAAGTTTTGCAGCATTTAGATCACTGGTTGGCGCTCCACAACACCTTAAAGGACATATACTTTAATGGCCTGCATTTGAATGGATTTGGTGTGCAGAGACTGGAAAACGTGTTGCTGAATGAAGTTGAAATGGATGTGCAGAACCAGGGAAATTAGAACTACCAAGGAGGGGGGGGGGAGGTGGATATGCGGGCATCAGTGAGACAGTTGAGTGTAAGAATGTACATAATGTACCCGAGCCAGTACTAAGGACAAGTAATCGGAATGCGATAGTTAGATTAACGCATCAAGATAGGAGTGGGACAAAGGGACCTCTGCATTTCATGTACACTAATGCCAGGAGTATTAGGAACAAGAAGGAAGAATTTTTGGCCTAGATTGGCTCTTCCTGGCCACAGGTTATTGGCATTAGTGAATAGTTTAGTGAATTGACATTAGTGAATTGGCATTATATATTGCTAGTGGGATAGAATGTGTAAGTTATAGTGTGTTTAGGAGAGACAGAGAGAATAAAATGGGGGGATGAGTGTTATTGATGATAGCTGATGAACTGCAGCCAAGAAGAATTGAAGTTGTATTGAAGGATAGTGAAAAGAGCTCATTTGAGGCTATTTGGTGTGAGATTGAAACTGGCAAAACAAAATATACAGTTGGGTGCTGCTATAGATCAAGTGATGGAATAGATGGTGGAGATAGTATGCATAACAAAATTAATGAAATGAGTGAAAGGAGGGTAATTATTATGGGGGATTTCAACTATGGTAACATTGATTGGAAGGAGAGGAGGACACATGCGAGGAGGGAACTGGATTTTATTCAATTATTAAGGATAACTATCTGAGACAGCATGTAATTGAAAATACTAGGGATGTGAGAGTGCTTGACCTGGTAATAGCATCTGAGAATTTGACTGTAATGAATATGACCATGTTGTCACCTATTGGTGAGAGTGATCATAAGGCCTTGACCTGGGAGGTGGCTAAAGGTGTGGAATTTTCGATTAAGACAGGGTATATGTGGAATTGCCATGCTGGCAAGTATGACAAGCTTAGGAGATTGTTTGGTTCAGTACCATGGTATGTAAAACTGCAAGGGCTGGATGTCGATGGAGCATGGGAAGTGGTCAAGGAGCATTTACAGGAGGTTATGGCTGATTGTATACCTAGGGTCCGAATAGTAAAACAAGTAGGGGTTAAATGGATGAATAACACCATTAAGCTTGAGCTGCAAAAAAAGAAACAACTGTGGAGGGAATTTAAAGAAAGAGGTGACCTGCAGGCACACGAACAGTATAAAGTGCAGGCCAGAAGGGTAACGAGTGTGGTAAAAAAAACAAAAGAGGATTATGAAAGGAAACTAGATATGCAAGCTAAAGAGAATCCGAAACAGTTCTTTCAATATGCTGCAAGCAAGAAAAAAAACTGTACACGGCAAAATGATTTTAAGGAATGACGATGGTAAGGAGGTCACTGAATCAGTAGATATAGTGGAGTTACTGAGCGAGCACTTTGCAAAAGCATATCATCCAGGTGGTGACGTTGAAAAAATGAAGGAACCATTAGTTTATAGGGGAATTGTGAGGAATGAAGTGGAGGTGAATAGTCTATTACAGAACCTTAATGTGAATACATCTGTTGGATTAAATGGTATACCAGCACAAGTCTTACGTGAAGCGGCTAAAGAATTATCAGTGCCCTTGACCATGTTGTTTAATCTGAGTCTCGGGTCTGGTTTACTCCCAAAGATGTGGAAAGAGGGGGAAAATAGTTCCACTGCATAAAGGAGGATCCAAGACTACTGTTGCAAATTACCAACCGATCAGCATATCAGGAGTCGTTGTCAAGGTCTTGGAGAAAGTAGTCAAGGGAAAATACAGTAATGGATTGATGAAAACGAGATACTGTACAGGGGACAGCATGGCTTTGTGAAGGGTAGATCATGCTTCAGTAACTTGCCCAAGTTTTATAACACGGTGACAGCTGAACTGGATAAGGGTAATGGATTTACAGTGATACTGCTGAACCTAGCTAAGGCCTTTGACAGGATACCGCGTGGAATTCTAATCAGTAAACTTCAACATATGGGAATGAATATAGCGTTGGTGAGATGGATAGGTGGGTGGGTGGTGGATGGAGAAATATCAGAGAATAGTTTATTCAGGAGTAGAGTCCACAAGATGGCCTGTGACTAGTGGTGTGCCACAGGGTTCTGTTCTTGGACCACTGCTGTTTAATTTGTTCATTAACGATATAGGGAAGGATCTAAGAGGAACAGCTCATTTGTTCGCTGATGATGCAAAGTTGGGTAGGGCAATTGTGAATGCAGAAGAGGTCAAAATCTTGCAGGATGATTTGGATAGATTGGAGTTCTGGGCTGAAGAGAATGGATGTCAATTTAATGTGACACAATGTAAGGTTTTGGGGTGAAAAGATTAGCAGTAGTATACCACATTGGTGGAACTGTACTCCAGGAGATTGATGAAGCCAGGGACTTGGGAGTGTTGGTGGATAGGGAGATGAAGTTTAGGGGGGGTACATTGCAAAAATAGCTAAATCAGCTCATCAACTCACTTGGTTGTTGAAAAATACCTTGACAAGCAGAGACAAGCAAGTTATTGTACCTTTGTACCGAGCCTTGATAAGAACTCATCTCGACTACTGTGCCCGGATTTGGTAACCTAGGTTTCTTCTTGATGGAGAGGAGGTGGAGAGGATTCAGAGGCGAATGACCAAGATAATAGCAGGTCTATGGAATGAACCTTACGAGAACAGGTTGAAGATTTGTGGGTTGCAGAAATTGGTTGAATAGCAGAAAAGTGGAGATATTATCGACTCCAGGGAGTCTTTGTCTAAGGACTCCAGGGAGTCCTTAGACAAAGCCTCCCTGGAGTCTCCAGTAATAATAATAATAATAATAATAATGATGATGATGATAATAATAATAATAATAATAATAATAATAATAATAATAATAATAATAATAATAATAATAATAATAATAATGATAATGATAATAATAATAATAATAATAATAATAATAATAATAATAATAATTTTGAAAACCCTGTATATAATAAATCAAAAAAAAAAAAATTAGCTGACGCCTATTTTTTCCCGTATAAGGAACAAATAGTCGTAAGAAATTGAGATAGGGTAATTCGCAGACTGAGTGGGCAGTTAATCTCCACTGGTAGCCAATCAGAGAGATAGCTGGCCCAAGGCTATGACGGATAAATCGGTATGCAGTAAAGAAGGCGGCAAGCTAGTGCCGCCATCTCGTGGTCCCTAAAACCCGAGTTTCCGGGTTTTTCGTCTTTTTTTTAAATAATAAAAATAACAATAACTGTTTGCAACATATATTATTATAATATTCATAATGATGATTATTACAGATGTTTCTTTGCAATTTTACACTCTATATATAATATCAATGGATATAATCACTCTATATCGGATACTTTTGTTACAGTTAATACATACATTACATACGTTTGATTATATATGATACATTACTTACATTTGTATACATATGATACTTACTTTACATACATTTGTTTACATATAATACATACATTAAATACTTTGGTTTACATGTGATACGTACATTACATGCGCTTGGTTACATATGATACACCTTGGATGAGAACTAATTTCTCTACTTTTATCCTCGAAGCTTATATGTAAGCTTATCTGAGGATGACACCAGTTGGTTATTATTTATTGTTTTTTTTTTCCTGTGTTAGGAAGCTACGAAATCTATGATTGAGAAATTCGCGCGCGCGCACTCACACACACACACACACACACACACACACACACACACACACACACACACACACACACACACACACACACACACACACACACACACACACACACACACACACACACACACACACACACACACACACACACACACACACACACACACACACACACACACACACACACACACACAATAACTTGGAATGTATTGATGCGTCGCTGAACTGAAAGCCTGAACGAATATATTGTGTTTCATTAAGTTTGTATGGCATTTTGGGTGTGTGTTTCTTGTTCTTGTCCTTAGAGCTCATTTCAGGCTATTGTAGTTTGTAGGGTAAAATGTAAAATGTCAAAAGGTAAAATATTTATCATGTCTGGGATGTAGAAGTTTCACGTGGCCTTTCCGTAGTGATTATTGTATTTATATGTGATATAATTAGTAGTCTGAGGTCTTGTTATATGGTATGTATTTATGACTGTCCTGTAGTTAGCATCGAAATAATGTTTCAGCAAAGCTGCATAGTGACATAAATGTTTTACTGTCAGTATTTTGTGTTCTGACATTACAATGTACTGTATATAAGGTCGTTATTTTCTCTTTGTTCCCAAAAGATCAATTTTATCATTTTGTACTGTAGCGACATTAATATATTTAATTTGTAGGGTGCACAGAAAGCATACGTTGTTATAGCGTATCTTAGTATATTTTGGCATATTTGCTGATAGTGCTTTGTATATTAGTGTTTTTAGGCGTATGGGAACTATTTCATTTAACCTGTAGAGTTTGCCACTTATTGTTCGGAGTTTGTTGTGTAGATGGTTTATGTGGCTATTCCTGTTCATATCTGCATCGAAGTAAATTCCAAGGTATCGTATTGTTTCAACCTGAGTAATTGTAGTGGTTTTGCTGTTCTGTGTGTTTTTTATGTTAGAAAGTGGATGTTGGATGGTTATATATTTGTTATCAACTGGTCGAGTCAGTGGATTTCTGAATATCATTAATTTTGTCTTTTCTGTGTTTAGGTGTATGGAGTTTTTCGTGAGCCAGTCTATGATCAGATTTATGTCATGTTGCATATTTGTTTGGGTTATGCTTGCGTTATTATGGATGGATATTATTGCTGTATTGTCTGCGTATTGGAATATCTTACCTTTGAGTGGTAGCTGATTAATATCGTGCGTGTAAACGTTGAATAGAGTTGGGGAGAGTACAACTCCCTGTGGTACTCAGCAGGTTACTAGTAGCGCTCTGCTTCGGTTTGACCCGATAGGTGTGATATGCTTTCTGTTTTGAAGGTAGTTTGTAAACCATCTCTGAAAAGGCCCGTCTGTTCTAACAAGGTTTGATGTGTAAGTGTATCGAATGCTTTAGTTAGATCAATAAAGACTACCATGGCAATTATGTTTTTGTCTAAGGCGGTATTAATTACGTCTGTAAAGTCTTCCAAGAGAGATGTTGTTCCCTTATTTTTCTGAAAACCATATTGTGTTTTGGGATAATATGAAACATCTCACTGTATGCTGTGAGTTTCTTCAGTATGATCCGCTCCATAATTTGATTGATAATTGGTAATGTTGCTATGGGTCTGTAATTGCTGATTAAATTTCTTTTTCCATGTTTGTATATTGGTGTGATTATGGTGGTCTTTAGCATACTTGGTATCTGTCCTGTTTTAAATATTTTATTTATTAATTTTAGTAGGATAGGACTTAAACTAGTTGCATGTTGCTTTATATCTTTAGGTCTGATACCATCAATTCCTGGGCCTTTGTTTCGTTTGATTTGATGTATTGCAGAGAGAAGTTCTGCTTCTTTTATGGCTAGGAACCATAATGTCTGTTTTGATTGTGGTCCAAGTGGAGGGTCTCGTTTTGTGATTGGGGAATATTTCTGTGCAGTTCTTGAATGGAGTCTGCAAAGTATTGGTTAAAGTCATTTGCTAGTCGTTGGATAGGTTTTGCGTCTTTCATGAAGCTGTGCTTTATGGTTTCGGAGGCGGTGGTGTTGGGAACAAAATCTAGCATCTCATTGATCAGATGCCAGGTTTGTTTCATTTTCTGTTGTGCAGAGGTAAGTTTGTCTCTCTAGTAGCTTCTTTTTGCATTTCTGATTTGTGTTGTAAGGCGATTCCTTATTATCTTATATTCAGTTTTTAAAGCTGTGTTATTTGGATATCGCTTTAATTCTTTCCATAAATGTCCTTTCTGTGTATTTCTAGGATTAAGTTTTGTGTTATCCAAGGATTTTGTGTTATTTTTGAACGAATTCTGACTTTTTTGTAGCTTTCTTATATATTTCGTCCAGTGTGAGTTTAATGTTGTTGTATAAGATATCTGCTGCCAGGTGTTCCCAGTCTGTTTTTCTTATTTCGTGGTTAACTATTTCTTCGTCTATTATTGTTTTCTGTCGCTTTTTTTCTGTGGGACATTGCACGGATATTGTCTTGGTGTGCAGGTTTAGACCGGTGAAGTAATGGTCTGCGACTTTGCACTTTATGACTGATGCAGTGTAACTGTTTGGTCGTGCGCGGACGTTTATATGATCTAGACAGGAGGCAGTGATAGTATTTCCGAATATTTCTTCTCTAGTACATGATGTTATTGTTGGTATTAGATTATACATGGATAGCGTGTCTAGGTATTGTACAGTGTTGTTCTGGTTTTCGTTTGCAATATTTATGTTTATGTCGCCAATTATAATTAGGTATTCGGTTGAGCATATTTCTTGGCTTGAATGCCAGCAATTGAGTTCGTGCAAGAATTTTATCCTGTTTAGGTTTGGTGGCCTGTAAATAGCATTTAATATTATGGGATCCTGTCTATTGGTGGTATTAGTGATTTCGAGGGAAAGGGTTTCAGCATGCTCAAACTGATAGGCCGTTTCTTTTGCTATTAATTTTTGTTTGATAAATATTAATATTCCACCCCCTCTTTTTGTTTGGCGGCATGATCTATGTTGTTGGAAGCCTGGAATTTGGAAAGCAGTCGCTTCGTCATTAGTTATGGATACTTCTGTAAGAATCAATATATCAATAATATCAGTGTAATTCCTCAGATAAGCCTGTAACTATAACCAATGTTTTCGGATGCTTCTGATGTTAATATGCAAGATTGAGAGACCTCTCGCTTGTACCGTGTGTTGTTTCCATGCATCAAGCGATTCGAAAGTACAATTACTGATGTATTCTGGTATAATTACATCTATCTGATGGTTCACATTCATTTTTGTTGTGTTGAGATCTTCTTATTGAACTAAGTTGGGGTCTTTTGTTTCACTATGGCAACCTGTGTATCTTCCGAGCTTTTTATTTGTATAAACTTTGAAGTCTGTGACTTTCTCAAGAATATTTTACCGTCTTTAATCCATAAAAATTGATACTTTTTTTGTTGTTTTTTTCTTTTCTTGCTTGGTTCAAAAGATTCTGATTGAAAGGTGTTAAATACTCAGATAGAAGGATTGGCGTATTGTCTTGCAATGCATTTAAATCCTTGACTACTGGTTTTTTCAGTCTGCTGGCTTTTATGAGATTGTCTCTTGTAGCCTTGCTTGTCAGACGAACTATGACTGGTGTGGGTCGTGGCGAGCCTTGTTTTTTGTTCTTCCTGGGAAACCGATTTATGGTCTGAATATCATTATGCTCCAGGGGGGGGATGTCAATAATAATAATAATAATAATAATAATAATAATAATAATAATAATAATAATAATAATAATAATTTTTAGCATTTTATTATGTCTCAGATAAATTACATACATAGAAACAATAATAATTATATATACACGTATATATATATATATATATATATATATATATAATATTTATAATACATTACAATTGTGAATAACAGATACTTGCAGGTTAATAATATTTTTAAATCATAACATTATTTTTTTTTAAATAAATAATAATTTTGTTCATTCCTAAACTATTTACACATATATATATATACAATAGTTATCTTGAGTATAATTTTACAAAATTTTTCTACATTGGATTTCAGTTAAAAATTTTAATAACACTCTTTGCCTCTATATTGTGTGTTTACAACGCGTGTTCTAATTTTAACAGTGATGATTATACAGTTTTTTTTGAGTGAATAACTAATATTGGGAAGTATTTTTGGAGGAATTTCTGATTTCTTCCTCGAAGCTTTGCAGAGCTTATCTGAGGAAGATAATAGATGGCAATGGTTTCATGGTTATGTTTCTGTACTAGTCGCAAGCCAGGTGTTGATTTTACTGTTTGCTGGTATGTGCTTGGAAGGCTTCAACTGCTATTACACAGTTCAACTTTTTTTTTTTTTGCAAGTAGGGTTGGAATTAGACATGATGTGTTTGTGTCCTTGTAGTGGTGTTTTTTGAGAGGGGTTTGTCATAGATTTTGTTGTGTGTGTGTATGTGTGTGTGTGTGCGTGTGTGTGTGTGTGTGTGTGAGAGAGAGAGAGAGAGAGAGAGAGAGAGAGAGAGAGGGAAACAGGAATTTCTCTAATTTTCATTCTCGCTATAATATTTATATAGCGCCTGTTTCATTTCTCTGCATGTCCCTAGGATTGGATTCTGTCGTCGAACAGCAGTTTATTTATCATGTCAGGTACGTAGAAGTTTTGGGTGGCTTTGCCATTTGATTGTTGTACTTATATGTTATATACCTGTAGTGTGTTGACTGTTGTCTTCTTATCTGATATGTTGCTCTGGTTACTCTATAAGTTGGGCTCTAGTAGTGTTTTAACATGACTGTATAGTGGCATAAGTGTTTCAGCTTAAATATTTTGTGTTGTGTCCGTGCTGCCTACATAGGTGTGGGTTGTTCCCAGAATATCACTTTTACCATTTTATCTTGCATCCATTGTAACCTGTTAAGTCTATAGTCTGCAGAGAATGCATATGATGTGATTGGGTATCTGAAAATGTTTCACATAATGCTTCATAGATTAATATTTTTATGTGTTTCGGGGCTATGCCTTTTAATCTTTATAGTTTGCTTGCTATTATCCTAAGCTTGGTGTTAGGTAGTTTGTATGGCTACTCCAACTTTGATCAGTATCGAAGTGAAGACCGAGATAGCATGTTGTTCTCACTTGTGTGATGGTTGTGATTTTAGGTTCAGCACTTTGTGTATAGGGTGGGTGAATGTCGGATAGTGAGATATTTTGTATCTATGGGCAAGGTTTGGGGGTTTTTGAATATCATGAGCTTTGTTTTTCCAGGGTTTATATATATGTAGTTTTCGGTTAACCAGTTAGTGATTTGATTGATGTCGTGTTGCATATTTGTGTAAGCGATATTTGCATTGTTGTGAATGGATACTATGGCCATGTCGTCTGCATACTGGAAGATTTTACTTTTTAAGGGAAGATGGCTTGTGTCCTGTGTATGTGTTAAATAGAATGGGAGATAGATCAGCTCCTTGCGGTACTCCACAGGTTACCGGTACCTCTTTGGTGTACGCTGATCTTATACGTGTGGTGTGCTTCCTGTTTTCCATGTATGCTAAACCACTGGAGTAGACGACCTCCGAATCCGATATTCGTTAGTTTAGTTAATAAGGTTTTGTGTGTTAGTGTGTCAAATGCTTTTGTTAGGTCAATGAATACGACTAATGTTATTCTGTTTTTATCCAATGTAGCGTTTATTAGGTCTGTGAAATCTTCCAGGAGTGCTGCTGTTCCTTTATTTTTTTGAAAGGCGTATTATGTTTTGGGTATGATTTGAAATTTTTCCACGTATGTGGAGAGTTTGCAGTGCACGATGAGCTCCATGATTTGGTTAATTACAGACAACATGGCGATGGGTCTGTAATTGCTTATAATGTTTCTTTTTCCGTGTTTGTGTATGGGTGGGATTAATGCAGTGTTTAGTGTTTCAGGTATGTGTCCCATATTATAATAATAATAATAAATAAGCGATACATTATAAATTCGTTGTTTAAATAAAGGTGATATAATTAAATATGTCGTTAAATGCTATTTACCCACCCAGCTTAAAACATGGCTTTTATGGCCAGAAGCGCTTCTTCCCAACGGAACAGTACAGTAACAGAGATATGAATATTTTGAACTTAAATCAAAATAATTTAGAACTTATAAAACGGGCCTGGGTGGCAGAGTGATTTGTGTATTTGGTTTCCAAATGACAGGGGAGTTCAAAACCTACCTTGAGCATAAATCTTTGTCATTATCTTTGAGTTGAAGATTTCATTGCCCAGTGTCAGGTCACATCCCCGCTTATTAGAGCCCTGAAGTGGATTGAAAAGATTCTATGCTTGATCGGGATCTTCGGATGATTCCAAATATAAATCTTCTTCTTCTTCTTCTTCTTCTTCTTCTTCTTCTTCTTCCTTTCCAGGCTTATAAGCCAAGTGGCCTGTTCCGGACTCAATTCCATCTTTTTAAGGGTCTTCCTCTGCATCGAGTACCTTTTGGGTGGTAATTTAGAATTTGTTTAGGTAGTCTGTTTCTATTCATTCTCAGAATCTATTCTTTCCATTTTTCTCTATGGCAAATAACTGTTTCATTTAGGGAGGCTGTAATTCCAAGTTTTTTTTTTTCTGATTTCGCTGCTTTTCATTTTGTCCATTATTGTGACTCCTAGTTCTGCGCAGAAATTTCATTTCGGATGATTCAATTCATTCTTCTTTCATCTGCTTTTTTTATTGTCCATATCTCACTGCCATAAAGTAAGGTTGGTTTAGCTACTGTATTGTAGATTCTTATTCGTGTGTGTTTTTGTACATGATTGGGTTTAAAAATTTTATTTATAATGCCTGTTACTTTTAAAAAGTTTGATATCTATATCAAAATATAAATAAAACTAATAAAAATAGATAGATAGATAGAGAGAGAGAGAGAGAGAGATTCTTAGACCACCAACGGTAATAATGCTATTAGTTTACAACCTTTCGTCAGCGAGATGTGACTACTTTTCATATTAACATTAACCCCACACTCCAGAAAATATGTAAATATCTAATGATAATGCATAGCAAATAGAAAACTAACTGTTTAGTACTATTCTTTCAATGAGTACTCGCGTGGGTGTGTGACAGATGGGGGAAAAACACATGATCGTGTAATAAATGTCATATTTAGTGAGATACAGTCAGAACCATCAAAAGTATTCGGCATCATCCTCACCAGTGGAGGCACGTGGCTTCACATCGTAAGGATGTGAAGTTTAAAGGAATGGATTTACAATTTTTGGACATTACAATTAAATCCTTTAATTGTGATGTCCAAATTTAAAGAGACAGAGTAAACACGATAAACACTACGAAAACATACTACTGGCCCAAACTGCATATAAACAACAGTGGAACTGCGCTACGGACAGTGCCGCATTACACTAATAGCTCGCATCTCACTATGACGTGCATATGCTTGCGCGCGTAGCAATATGACACGGTGGTAAACACAGTGCTGCTTGCGTCCTTCGCCCTCCCAAGTGCTACAAGATGGATTTTATTATATTTTATACAAAATAAGAGAATTGTATAGGATTGTTGATGATAAAATTAAATATCACAAGTAAATATATATAAATAAATTAATATATTTATATATTATAGGATGTTTGCTAATACCAGACTAGAATAAAATGAAGAGATGTGACATGAAACTTATAACCCTGTATACAGTTCTAGTTCTGTGACTAATATCTCATATGTCCGTGCTGAACGTCATCATCGTCATCACATACCTCTGATTAACATATCTTCGATGAGTTTTTCCTTAATCTAGTTTAATTAAATAAAGTCATAAATCAAATTAATGAAAAATATGGCATTTGAACAAGACACCTGTGTAAGTTGTACATCTTTTGCGCAATAGAGATTAAAAAAAAAAAATAATAATAAAACGTTGTTTCTATATTCAATTTAACAGAGTTTACAGACAAAGACTGAAAAAAAAAAAAAAGTCAACAAATTGCTATAACCTCCCAATCTAGTGATTTCTTCTATTTCTAACTTTGCGCAGTATAATGCGCAATACGTGATATACGCGTATAGCCGCTCTGACCCAGAGCGGCTATATATTGCGCTTTGCTGACACATTAACCTTAAATGTATTAATATAATAATATACAGTATATTGCTAATATATTTAAGATGAATGAAATATTTATTATGATAATCATTTTGTTAAAAAAAAAAAAACATTTAATGTAAAGCAACGAAGTTGCCATGAATATATTTCTGAGATAGGGTCGCATTAAGTTGGGTAACTTGTATATCCGATTTATTTCGCTAAAGAATCGTCTTAAAGTTTGCTTGCATGAATCAGGAAGCCATATATAAGATTCTCATTTAATTTTCAAAGAAATACTTAAAAAAAAAAAAGAGATGTACGCTCACTTCATACATTTATTTAGAAAGACTTTTAAGCATTCCTTGGTCCATTAAGGTGACAATGCAGGATATTCAAATAGGTAATGCGAATGCACGTGGCTCCATATCAACTTTTCTGAACACTGGCAGTAACGTAGGTGAAAGATATTAGTTGTTGAATCATTTATGAGTTGTCTTGAAGCCAGCCGTTCAGGCGTAAATTGTAATGACTCCGTACATTAAGAATTAAAGTTTGGAAAGTTTTAATCGGAAAGACGTGAGGAGGTATATATCAGTGAACGTAATTTTTGTCATGCTGTAATCTGTTAACCCACTGCTTTTACTGATGGGGTTAATAAATATGCTAATGAAAATTTCCATTACTGTAAGATTAGCTTACTGGAGATTAGACGAAGAAAGAAGACGGGTTTCATCCACCTCTTGAAAGTTATGACTGCATGGCGATGAACGGTATATGTATGTGTGGGCTTTGACTCTGTAATTATACACATCGAAAGCAGAGTCATTTTATATAAAGTCGCTGTTCGTAACTTCATTTTTTTTCTTTTATTTTTTTACCTTTTTCCCCATCTTATGAACTCCATAATTTACAGAGAAAAAAGCGTTAGTTATGTGGTTTTCTGCTGGATTCAGTAACGTTTGTTGCTGTCATATTTGTTGCTAAGATGGCATATACTCCGTTGAAGACTGAAAAAGAAAATAATTAAATTATTATTATTATTATTATTATTATTATTATTATTATTATTATTATTATTATTATTATTATTATTATTATTATTAATTTCATTCTGAAGTACCAACCAACTAAACCATTTACTGGCTAACCTTACTGCGGCAAACACTTAGATCATCTTCCTAAATTCTTGACCTTGAATAAGATGGCTTGCTTTTCTTCCTCGCATTGTTCAATTGACTGTTCAACTAAATAATCAAATGACTTATCAATCATTCTTTTCCTAGAATCCCAATAACTGTCATTCAAAATATTCCATAACTCGCTCCTTACTACGTAATTAATTGCTAATCAACATAGTTATACTAAATAATCTTCCTTGGTCCTGATATGATTAAAATATTAATTCTCATTACGTCAACCAGTGGTTCCATATTTACAATATGAAACAGTCGTCTTTTGCCATTACGAAAACTCTATCAACATAATTGTATACTATATCTAAGAAATAACATTGTAAATTTTTCTGAGTACGAGTATTATGTAAAACCAGGCATGTCAAACACGCGGCCCGCATGAGGTCGGCCGACAAGTAACATGCCTCCCCCCCCCCCAAACTTTATAACCAATAGGGTTATTTAAGTTTTGTCAACACCGAATTAAATAAACATATTTAAAAAATTAACATTTCCACTTAAGATTATTTTATACGCCAAAGTACTCTGCAATTTCTAAAGGAAATAACGTTCTATTTGTCATTTCAAAAAATCTTGTTAAACCACTGCTAAAATGTAAATATCGAATTTTACCGAATTTTACCGAGCAAGTCTACGTATGCGGCTACATCCGCTGACCACAGCAATCGGAGGCTAGTCATTAGCAATTTTCAAGCTGTAAGAAAGTGTAGTGTCTTCTTTATAATTAATAAAGAATTTATATAAAAATAATATCGAAACCTGCAACCAGTATGAGTAAAAAAACGATTAATTGAAGAAGAACATCGTAGTGTTCAAGAAAAATGGGAGTTACAATATTTTCGTATTCAAGGAAAAAAAAAAAAGCCTGATATGTAGAAACTCTATTGCAGTTTGCAAAGAATATAATATTAAAAGGCATTACGATACAAATCATAAAGAAAACTATGACAAATATGTTGCGAAACTTCTTGTAGATAAATTGTCAGAATTAAAGTTGACACTTCAAAATTAACAAAGTGTATTTACCAAAACCTATTGAAGATAATAGAGCTCCGGTAAAAACCAGTTATTTGTTATCACATTTAATTGGAAGCAAGTCGAAACCATTCACTGAAGGGGAATTTATTCGCGAATGTATTATTAAAGCAGTTGAAGCGTTGTGTCCTGATCAATTAAAGAAATTTAAAAATATAAGCTTATCTCGAAATACCATTGCTAGCAGAATTGATGATAAAGCCGGGAACTTAAGGAATCAACTAAAATCAATAATTCCAACATTTCAGACCTATTCCCTTGCAATTGACGAAAGTACAGATGTACGGGATATCGCTCATCATCTGACTGCTTTTATTCGTGGATGTGATATGAACTTAAAAGTAAGCGAAGAACTTCTAGAAATGATTCCTATGCACGATACAACCACTGGAGTTGTTATTTTTGACGCCCTTATGGAAGTTTTGAATGAACACAATTCACCATTAAAAAGCTGGTTTGTCTGGTAACTGATGGTGCTCCTGCGATGACTGGTGTTGTTAAAGGAGTTGTTACAAATTTAAAAGAAAAATGCAAAGAACAAGGTAATAATAATTTTCAACATTTTCATTGCATTATTCATCAGCAAACACTATGCTTTATAGTTTAAAATATTGGACATGTCCTAAGAAATGTCAGTAAAATTGTAAATTATATCCGTGCACATACCGATGATTAATAGGCTTAATCATCGGCAATTTAGTAACTTTCTACGAGATATAGAAAGTGAATATAGCGGTCTACCTTATTATACAGAAATTAGATGGCTCTCCAGTCATAAAGCTTTAAAAATTAACTCTGTAATTAACTCTTAAAGCGATTCTTCGAATTGCTGGACGCAATTGCCATTTTTTTTAGAATAGAAAAATTATGAATGTGAAATATTAAAAAATGATCAATGGATAAAGGACCTGGCTTTTTCAGTTAACATTACACGTCACCTTAGTCAACTTAATCTTAAGCTACAACGCAAACATCAAGTAGTTACCATGTTATTTGACAATATTAACATTTTCAAACAGAAATTATTACTTTGGCAAAAACAAAATCAAAAAGAAAATTTTCAGAATATGCCAATCAAATGAAGCTATTAGAAAATGAATTCGAAAGAAGATTTTTAGATTTTAAGAAATCAGTTTCACTTATTTACTTCTCCTCTATCGATTGATGTTGAAACTGTTGATGACAATTTGCAGTTGGAATTAATCGAAATTGAGTGTGATTCCGTATTGAAACAAAAATATATGGATGTTGGAATTCCAAAGTCCTATAATTATTTATCAGTCGATCGAGACCCCAATGTGTTATGTGCAATTAGGCGTATTTTATCGATGTTCGGTAGCACATATTTATGCGAACAACTATTTTCAACTTTAAAGAATAATAAAACTGCGGAAAGATCAAGATTAACAGACCAGCATGTGCAAGCAATATTGAAAATAACTACAGCTCAACAAATTCAACCAAATTTTGCAGATCGTTAATGAAAAACGTTTTCAAGTTTCTTCAAAAAAATAATATGTATAATTTTATTTAAACATGTAAACTTTATATTTTATATGTATTTTTGTAACATGGTTGTATTTTGTACTTATATACTCTAATGTTAATATTAAAAAAAATCTGTTTCCTCTTTATTTCGAGAATTTTTTTTTTTTTTTTCTGTTGCTGCCCGCGGCTTGATGTGTAATTCTTAATTTGGCCCTTGGAGGTAAACGAGTTTGACATGCCTGATATAGACTGTAGTACGCTGTGGCCTGAACTTGCTGGTAGTTCCTAAGGTAACAAAGAAAAATTTCATCACCCATCTCTTGAGCGCTTACAACAATCAGGTGCAATAAACTACCTAACAAAAAAGTCTGTAGCATCAGGTTACACTTTTAAAAAAAGTTTGAGAGACTGCCTCAGGACTAAGTAATGTTGAAAAAAATATAGGAAATCACTTTAAATATTATATATTGTGTCTCAGTTATGTGCTGTATGTATACGTGTGCCCTCATAGATGCAGTCATTTAATTTTTTAGTGCCTGTATCGCCTACATTTGTATTTTTATATCATAGTAACCAGTATGGCTACGTTTCTTGGTTACACGCATTGCATAGTTCCGTTTAGTCTATTTCTATTTTCTATTCTTTATTCCTGTCTTTTTCTTTAACTATCGATCTCTACATTGCTAATTGAAAAATAATTGTGGGATATTTTTTATAACCCATATGTAGTACTGCTTTTTAATATTTACTTATCACTTGTATCGTTCTAAATACATGTTGTTACGTCTATTATCAGGGTCGTCTCCAGATTAGATCGCGCCCTGAGGCAAAAATTAAATATCGCCCCTGATGGATTATAAGACAAAAATATAAGAAAATCTCCAATTGCTATTTTGTTTTTATTACAAGAGAAACATTAATGTAAAACGATTAAATAAGAGTATTAATTAAATGTTTGCTCTACGAGGATATCGCACAATGAAACTGTTTATAATCGCTTCTAAATTTAAATTATCAGCTATGTCCTCCTCTGTTGATATAGTAGTTGCTAGACCAATCAATTTTTCTTGGGTTATTGCTGTTCGAAAATAACTTTTTAATCAGTTTAAGCTTGGAAAAACTCCTTTCCGCACTTGCTACGCTAACAGGAATTGTTAGCGTAGCGACGGCGCCTACCGCAATATGGCTGAACGAGCGCCCTTATTAAGCCGCGCCGTGAGGCAGGCTGCCTTTATGCCACACACCCTGTCTACGGTACTGTCTATTATATTATATTTTCATCTGTGCTACTTCTTCAATCGTTATTATTATTATTATTATTATTATTATTATTATGTTTTTTATTTTATTTTACTTATATAGATTTTTAAACCTATCTTCCATCCATGGCATTTATCAATTTCATTCTTAAAGTATTCACGTCTGTATATATAACACCACACTTATAGAAAGACCATTCCCTAAAATTTTAACCCTGACTTTAGATTGCCTTTCCCTGACCTTAGATGATATCTTCCTTCTTCATTATCTTCTTATTATATTTCCTAGAAGGTATAGGTTCAGCCAAGTACAGTAGAGACTAGATATCTACTTTATATTTGCCATGAACTCATTTATAAACTTTCAATTAACTCTCCATTTCTCCTGTTAGTTAAGCTCAACAAATTGAAATTAACAAAATAAAACAAGCCTCTGTTTAGGCTTCAATATTAGTCATTCATCAGTTCTTCTGATGCAGTATAATTACAGCATCCGAGAACTGATGATTGATATCATTAAAGGACAGAAATAGGTTACCATAAATTGATATCGTAAGTTTCTCTCTCTGTCTCTTTCTCTCTTTCTCTCCAGTCATCATTGATCAACGCATTCTTTCAACTAAATAGATCTCCGTAGTTCAATAGGCAACGAAGATGAAAAGAGCAGGTTCGAATCCCGTCTACAGGGTGGTTCAAAATTCCAAAGTTTGAGGGGGGAGGTAGAGAACATCAAAATCAACCATATTCACATAGGAAAGCAGGACTGGAAACGTCACCGGAAGATACTAACAAGGACACAAAGATACAGACATAACACAAGGCAGTAAGTAGTGTAAAAAACTTTATTAAGCGTAACTGAACAGTTCAATAGTACTTGGATACATACTATGGTAAACGAGGTGCATGTCTGCCATCTCAGCGTTCGTAAAACGACGCATGTTCTTCGTATGACGTCGAAAGCTTGAATGAGGAAGCCGCAATTGCTCACTTGGAGTGTTGGCGAACAGCGCCACCTATCACTTTCAGGCGGCATTTCCGGTCATGCTTTCCTATGTGAATATGGTTGATTTTGATATTCTTTATTTCCTCTCAAAGTTTGTACGTGGAATTTTGAATCACCCTGTAGAAATACTTTCATAAAGCGCTTTCTTTTCAACCGGAAGTGATTTATAGGGTCTCAATCGGAGGTGGCATGTTTTTTTTATCACTCCAAAACTCGATTTTATATCCCGCAGAATAAACAATTCTAACCTTCCAGGAGATTACGTACTGAGCGCTATACACTTTATTTTCAAAATAGGCTGTTGCATGAGTGGCCAAAGATCGTTGGAAAGTTTTATAAGTAATGAATTCGAGACGTATATTTGGAGAACCATAGCTGCAAACGTTATTTACCAGTACAAGTCATCCCATCTGTTAAGTGTGGCAGCGGTAGTAGTGTTATGGCGTGGAGAATGTTTTTAGTCAAGATTGCAACTTTAGCCTTGTCGTAATGTTCTTTAACATGACTTCCGAATGGACATTTCTCTGTTGTATACGTTGGAGTTCACCTGTGGTTTCACTGGAAATAATTCACGCGAGCTCACTCGGTAATGCACAAGTCATATTTCAAGAAATACAGCGACATTCCTTGCAGAAATGAGAATGCACAAGCTATACTGACCAGTACAAAATCCCCACCACGAAGTCGCCCTCTTCCCAAAGCTGCTTTGAAAAATAAAAGAGCTTTGCGAAGAGTTAGAACTTTGTGCGAGTGCGTGACTGACACGTCCTGCTTTACTACAGGAACTGACTGCCATTCTAGGGGATAAGGATCAAGAGGGGGTTATATACATTAAAAAAAAAGTGGAGATTTTCTTTTGAGACAATGTACTTTTTCTGTCAGGTTTTCTGTCACTGAACTATTACTGAACTGTAATAGTTCAGTGTTACAATTCCAACACTTGCGCTGAACAGTTTTAGTGAAATTGTTCTCATAATTTCGATAAAGTGAAACGAGCGATATCTGCATCTTTATTATTTTTATTACTGCATTCCAATCAATAGAAATAAAACTTACAACAACTCTATTAAAATTATTTCAGGCATTACCGCAACGTTTTTTTTTTTTTTTTTATCGATTCAACTACTTTCTTAGATGATATTTTTACAGATAAGTTTCACACAGGAGTTATTACAAACAAAATCGGTTTAAAAACTTAATATATATTTTATATAGCTGAAACATAATTAGAATGTAACGTATAAAAACAACAACTAAACATTATGTAGGACAGGTGGCAGATCGTGAGAAATTCTGATGAGAACAACAACAAAAAAACATTTAATAAGGCATTTTCGCAAAAGAAAAAGAGTTTATAAGTCACACCCGCTTTTCATATTGAATAAATGAAAAATTATATTAAAAAAAGTCATTTTTAATTTAACAAAAGTACCATACATCAAGTTTAACAGCTGTATTCGAAAATTTAAAGCCGCGGAGATAATTCAGCGTGTATCTCAGATCAACAACAACAACAAAAAAGGACTCATCCTTAACCAGTTATGGTCGATAAAATGTTTTGTGACTTGCATGATGATGATGATGATGATGGTAGTAGCGGTTCTGTGTAGCTGATGTATTAAATGATGGTGATGGAGAGTTATAGAGTAGAGCGCCCTCCCTCGATGAGGCCTTGGACTCTTTGGAAGGGTGACGTAATAATAATATATAGGCAAAACAATTTTTATTATCGTGCTGTATATATTGGGGTAGATACAATGCTATTTTTGTAGAGTTATTACTGATATTGAACATTTCCGCATTTCCAGCTATGCTGGTGGATGTGAAGCAAAAGAACTAATTGGAGTCGTTCAATATTTAAGCCACCAGGATAAATTACTTCCTTTTTGGAAAAGTTTGACTTAAGAAGTCTTTAAGGAAAGTCGAAAAATTGATTTGTTAAGAAAAATTAAATGGGCAGAATGCAGTAAAAATTTTTAGGCTACTCAAAATAAAAATAAAAAATAAAAAATCGGATTAAAAAAAAAAAAAAAAAAAAGAAAAAGAAGTTTGGTTCCCGTCTCTGACATGTGATCTCAGAGTACATATAAACAGCCATTACTGCAAAAACAGTTCCGAAAAGAAATGGTATGTTGTGTGTGAGTAGTCAGTGATAAGTAGTATTAAGTACTAGGTAAGTGAGTAGTGAGAAAGAATTTAATTGATATTTTGGTCTGGAAGAGAAAATGTGATTAAGGGTTGGAGTTTAAAATGATCTTTTTTTTCCCCGTTAGAATTTAATCTGAGTATTTTATATTGCTGAAGTATTTCGTCTTTATAAAGGTGGTTGGTTCATTGTTTCTCCTCCAAGATCTGGTCGTGTTAGTTTTATCCAAATATTAATTGTTTAAAAAAAAAAAGAAAGAAAAAAGAGGAAAATTTACGACTAGCAAGGATTTAGAGTACTGAAGAGATGGACCGTTGTGAGTACACAAAATTGCACGAAAAACATCAAGTGTTACTTGACCTGTGAATCCGGATACTGATGTAAATGATCAAACCCACAGTTGCTTTAATTCACGGATGGACCTCATGTGGGACAACTGTTTAATATACCATTCTATCTTTGCCTATTAGGCCTAATGATATTTCCTGGCTAAGTAACTTGCTTTTCTGAATTTTGGCAATGACAGCGCGATTACTTCCATTTCTATTTCCACAGTTTGCTATGTCTATAAGCGAGTGAGGATGTGTCTGTTTTGCAGGTTTAAAAAAAAAATCCGAGTTTTGCCAAAAGGAAACCACTCACTACTTCCGCGTAAAAGCAGTTAACTCACTTTTGTTTGAAAAGCTCTCATAAAATTTCGTCTTGTCCTAAACAGGATTTGAACCTAGGGCTTTCTATCAAAAGGCATGGTCGGTACAGTTCCATTATCGAAGACCTCGAATGGTTTCATTTCATTGTGATTCAAATAAATGCGGACACCAATACATCAACTAAGAGCATAATCTTCCCAAGTGCTAAAGTGTATAACAAGGAATAGCCAGGAGAACGTATACTAGAGTGAATGGCAGTGGTGTACAAACAGTGAGAGGTGTTGTGTGCACTGAATTTCCTTAAAAGTAATAATTTCAGCATATACCTGATAAAAGGAGTTCATCCTCGGTGACACTGGTGATCTATAAACGAAAAGGAACAGAGAAAACGAGTGATGTAAGTCATCATCATTTAAAAAGCCTTATCAAGGTCCTTTGCATCTTATTACGGCGTAGACTGCAAATAAGACCTCACTGCAACTATGCAAACGTTTACATAGCAGCCATGAGAAAGACTGGACATCTGTCTTTTGGTGGGAAGATCTGGGTTCGAATTCTGTCCAGGATAAGAATAACCTTTAAAAATACTTTTTTGAAGATGACTGACAATTTCCAATTATTATCAGCTGGAAAGTATGGTTCTGGACGTTTGATAGTATCGAGTATGCTTTTCGTAGTATGGAATTAATTTACTGAATTTTATTTCTTGCTTATGCAATTGTACAAACCCGTATACGAGTTTAGGTCTGACAACTATCATACCATCTGAAGAAAGACGATTAAAAAGATCAGGCTTCTTTCTTTTGATTTCAAAATGCTTTTTTTTAAAAGCTAATGTTTCGTAATGTTGTGGTAGCTGTCGTCATCGGAAAGAGTTTTACTGCAATCGATTACAGGCATTTACCAACAGTCATCTCTGAGCATCTCGGAGAGAAATAAGACAGACAACAGAACTAGATTAAAAGACTGCCAATAAAAGTAAGTTAGAGAGATTTCCTCCATTTTAACAATAAAAACAAAATTGCCAAATCTAACATTTACTCGTTTTATCACACTATTTAGGGAAATCTATCTTTTTGTCCCTCTTGTCAATTATTTTTTGGTGATCTTTATTATTATTATTGTTATTATTATTATACTGGCACCTCCATGGAGTACGAAGACTCATCGCGAAAGACCCAATCTATCCACACAATCTGTCATACCTCTCCTTGAACTCATTATAACAGACAGAGCACTCACAACTGGCTCTGGCAACCCATTCTACTCATTCACCAATCTCCAAGCAAAAAATATAGTCCTCACACTCCTACTGACTACACCTTTATTCAACTTACAGGAGGATAGCTCCTTGTTCTGGTCCCTCTAGCCAAATGCTGAAACATTTCCTCTGAATTTATCCTATAAATATTTTCGTCCGTTATTCACTCAAGTCCTTAAACAAACTTGACTTTATACATTCATTCGATTTTCTAATTTCATATCTCGCGTTTCGATTGATATTTTTTGTGGTAAATCTTTCTCAGCGTGTCATTTCTTCTTTTTGGGGTGGTTTGAGACAGCCTTCCCGTGCCCCCCCCCCGCCAGTAGTGTTACCCTGTGGTACATTGCTGGTGTTTCAGACAAAAGAAGCCCCCAGAGATGAATCACAGGTAACATGAAGTTAATGTCCCAAACAAGGTTTATGTTTAAATTCCTTAAACATAAAAGGACTATCTAAATCCAAAGCCGAAGTCATTGGCAAAATAGCCAAAGACAAAGCAATTGACGTCTTGGTTCTCCAGGAAACCCAGGTGCCTGACACAGCCCTAAAAAGACTAAAGATCCCATGCCTAATTCTCGTGTCACATAATTGCCATCCTAAGCATGTCCTGGCAACCTACATCATCCCTAGCCTCAAGGACATAACCCAATGTGCACCTGATGCAGAATACTTCATAGGTATTAAAGCTCAAAATACCACCATCTAGAATGTCTACAAACCACCATCGCAATCCTGGCATGATTAGATGGACCGACCACCACCACCTCATCCTGCTATCTATGTTGGTGACTTCAACTCTCATCACACCATGTGGGGGAGGCTATTCCTCTAACAACCGGGTCGGTAATAATCTAGTTAATTGGATGGATACATGTAACCTGTATTTGATTTGTTGCCAAGCAGGAAGGCACTCCACTCAGCCAGATGGAACAGAACCTACACCCCAGATCTGTGCATAGTCTCTAAAGACTCTGTGAAGACCACCCTTTGCCAACAACCAGAACCATCCTCAACAGATTCCCTAATAGTCAGCATTGTCCTACAATGCTGACTAGAGACAAGCACATCAATCCCAGTCATCAGTGGAACATTAATCGCTAGATGGAACCTTCGCAGGTCCAACTGGAATGCATTTCAGAAACAAATCGAGCAAACCATTAGAGCAATTCCACCCACCCCTAATTCCTATCCAAGATTTGTTAAACTAATCAAAACTGTAGCAAAAGCCTATATTCCTAGAGGCTACAGAAAACAATACATTCCATGCTGGAGTAGAGAAACTGAGGAGCAACGCTGGATAGAAACAGAAAGGAAAGATGGATCTCAACCATCCATGAACTCAATTTCTCCACATCTGGCTGGAAAAGCTGGTCACTTCTGAGAAAATTAGGTGGGGCAGAACCAACAACACACAAAGCAACATAGATAACTCCTGATCAAATGGCTAATAATTTATTGAAAACCTCCAACATACATCCTGGGTATATCAGGAAAATTACTGTGCAATCATCCATCAGACAAATCCTGAAGACAGACCTGGAGCTTCCTGAACTTGTACACCCAGTATCTCGGGAAGAGGTACAGGTAGCCTTAAAACTCACCAACAATGGCAAGGGTGCAGGAGTGAATGGTATCCTCCCCGAGTTTCTAAAACATCTCGGTCAACAAGGCCAAACATGGCTGGCCACCCTTTTTTCAAAAATTATAATGACTGGAAAACTACCAAATCTGTGGCAGGAACTTAAAATAATTGCTACCCAAACCAGGAAAAGATCCAAATGATGTCAAAAATCTACGACCTATCTCCTTGCTTTGTTCCACCTTTAAGCTCTTTGAAAGAATTCTCCTTAAAAAATTTCACCACTCATCGAAAGAAGTCCTAATGTCGTCTGCACTAGTCCTCGCATTCTCTGCAGCAGAATATTGTGCCCCTGTAGACACCCAGCTAAATTCTACCATGCGCACAATTAGTGCGACAGTGAGAAGCACCCCCCTCTCTCTCTCTCTCTCTCTCTCTCTCTCTCTCTCTCTCTCTCTCTCTCTCCTGGCTGCCTGTCCTATCTAACATTGCTCCAACAAACATACCGAGAAGACAACCCTCGATTAAAGAATTTAATAAAGCAATAAGCAACCCACTCCTTCCCCTGCACCAGACTCTCATAAATCCACCTAGTTTTCGCCTAAAATCTAAAAAGCCTTTGTGGTCCATGGGCGAACTCTCTTCAGCTGCCCTGCCATCAACACCTGACATGTGGAGAGAATACAGGTCTAACAATCTCCCAACAAACGGCTTCCTGGTAGAAGATCCCTATGCTCTGCAGCCTGGTTTTGCTCTTCCTAGGAAGATTTGGTCATCAATCAACAGGATCAGAACTAACCAGGACAGATGTGGCTGCCTACTACATAAATGGAGGCTGTCAGACCATCCTTATTGTGATTGTTCTCCCGTGGTTCAGACGATTACTCATATTGTGAACGACTGCCCAAGGCGCCAATTTCAGGGTAGTGGCCTACGGGATATCCACAAGGTGACGGTGAGGCCTTGGATTGGCTTTCCAGACCGGAAATTGAATCGTAGTGTTCTGTATTCCTTCTGTCATAAGAATAAATAAATAAATTTCTTTTTCAGCATGTTCGGTTGCTAGAATTTCTTACGAATCTTTGAAGGTTAATCAACGCTTCTTATTTCACTTTGTTCTTGCGTTTCATTATGCTTTCAGCAAATCTGAAACCATTACTTTGGTTTTAAATGCAATTCAAAGTCTGTAAAACGATAAGTTACCAAATTGTTCCATTCACACTGCATCCACTTTTTTATTTTATTTATTTATTTTTTTGTTGAATAAGGGATAATTTCCACTCAGTATTTAACTCATAAGTTGGTTATTTTTACTTATGTTTAGTATTAATAATAAATACTGTAATAAAAATATCTGTTTATGCTTCAAAAATTCAATAATCAGAATTATTACTTCATTAAAACATTTAATGTTTTATTCGGTCATGCGATGATAATCGGGACAGCATGCTTTTTATATATATTAGAGACCTTTAAGAATTATGTATTAAGCTATTAAATGGTTAGGTTAATTAGCCATTAAAATCAATTAAATTGGAAATAAGCAATCAAAACAGAGAGCGCGCTAGCATGAAAAGTGCATCCGGGACTCTCCAAATCAGATTTCGATTTCAGACAAACCAATAAAATGACCAACACTGCATTTTGTATTTAATAATTATAAATTATAGCTAAACAGACGTCAAGAGGATGTGATTTTTTTTTCATGAAAAATGTTTGTTTTTTTTGTTATCTAATTTTTATTCGCTATATTTATAAAAGCCTTTATAATTTATCATTTAATTAAAATGAATTCTGACTCTTAAATGAACCATTTAAAATGGAATTTGTGCATTAAAGACACTAAGGGATTAATGCTTCTTCCATTAGAAAACTCAGCGGGGGGAAAATGGTAATTGCATAAATTAGGTTAGCTAGATTAAAAAAAAAAAACTATTATTTCGGTCATTGCTTTTGTGATTAACTGTCAAAGGATGAAAAATAGGCACGGAAAATTTTTTTAAAAAATCCGTGTTAACATCTTCACATCGTGCTTATTAGTTTTATTAATCACAACTATCGTTGTGTCGGATATGGAGTTTGATTATCATGTTGCATTAGACCACACAATAATCATTATGTCTTCTAATGAAAATTGCCAGGAGAACACAAGAAATTTACAGTAAAAAAGTAGTATTTGGTAAAGGGTAGATGGCGCTGTGTAATTGGTAGATTAATTAAGTAGTGGAAAAGGTGAATTCTGTGCAACAGAGTAGAATACTCTCCGTCAATGAGTATTCTACTCTGTTTGCACAGAATGAGTCCTTGGACCCTTGGAGGTGTGACGTAATAATAATAGTAACAGCAATATTGCAAATAATCCAATTACTTGCACTCATGATGTCATCATCCCATGTCATCATTCTTATCGTTCATAAATTTCCACGAAAAAGTTCATCCATTGTAATCGGTCTATTTTGAACTTTGCAATCATCTAAACTTGATAATTGGCAGACGAAATCATTTAAAACAGACGAAACTGAAAGTCGATCGAAATATTAACTATATGATCACACTCAAAATCGTACAATTAAGTAGAGAAGGGGGGGGGGGGGAATAATCCAAAATAACATCCACGCAATTGTGATCTGAGCTCAAACTAGTTCTAATTCGCTTTTATATTATTCGGCATTTGTATGTTATCCCTTCATCTTTAAGAAGATAATAACATAAATTATGAGATTTTATTTTATATTTTTTTAAGGAATTTGAGCCCCAAATGGAGTCTAATTTTGAAACGTTGCTTAATTACTTACTACATTTGATTCAAAATATTTAGGAACAGTTTTTATGTTAGTTAAATAAGTCGGAGAATTCAGCTTCTGCACGTACATTAGAAGGCAGATAATTTTCTCTGACCCTGGTAAAGAGTTCCCAGGTAGAGATATAGGGTTCGAAGCAGAACTGATCTTTGACTTACTCCTTCTGCCTCTCTCTCTAATCGAAAACCATGGATAATGGTCGTGCTCGCTTTCAGTCTTTCGTGGTGGGACTGCTGAAAAATAAAAGACAGAATACACTTCGCATTCATGTTAACTTTGACGTGTATACACGTCATGGCCGGTTGGGTGGCTAATCCTTGCTTTCGGAGAAAAGGAGTTTGAGCATAATTAATATACTTGATTGGTTTTAAGTCCAAAAATTTAATGGCGTTCATAGATTTCAATTGTTCATTACGAATTCATTGATTCTGATATTTTGTAGCTTCTGCAGGAATGGTGGTTTGTCCACCATGACAATGCTCCTGCTCACTTAGCTTCTCCAGAAAGAAATTTATGACTAAAAGCAAGTGGTTAAAATGGCTGAATGTATCCGACTCCATCTAGATCTGGAAACTTTATTTGCAAGTTGTACTTTTTTTTTTTTTTTTAAAAAAAAAGTATTTTACCAATTGTTTTCAACATATGTCAAAACTTCTTGTCGTTCAACATAAACTTGCTGCTGGCTCCATGATTGTAGAACTAAAGTTATATAATATGAGAATGTCAAATGATTTCCATTAAGATTTCCATTTCGAGGAGTTCCTTTATTATTTATTTATTATCTCTCATCTCTCATCTCATCTTCCTTTTCCCTCTTTTACCTTGCGGTGTCGAGGGTTTATTAATCATCGGACCGCAAGCCGTTCACAGGATAAGGTAGTCAGCCCTACTCCCCGGTGTATCCTATGTCTGTAGGGTTGAGTTCTCAAGGCCGGCTTGCCTGCTTTGCGGGATGAAAACCCCCAGGATAAACTGGGGGGGGGGGGTGAACCTTACTGTCCACGTCCGGCTAACTTGGCTATGGCTGAGGAAAATCCTTCAGCTCCTCACGTCTCCGACGAGAATCGAACCTAGGACATTCCTTCCCCAGGCATATGGTTGCGAAACGCACAGCCACTAGGCTAACCGCGCGGACTTTATTTATTATTTCTTAACATAATAATCATGCTGTAAACATAGTAATAAACGTAGCAGTTTATTAATGTTCACACACACACACACACACACACACACACACACACACACACACACACACACACACACACACACACACACACACACACACACACACACACACACAGAGTCATAAAACCTACTAGATATCACTACCATCTTGAGTTAGGAGCGGGAATGGAGAAGAAAGTTATCAAGAATTTGATGCGTTCTGGGAAACTGAAGCAAGAAGGATGGCAGAAGTAAGGATGAAAAAAGTGCAGACAGAAAAAGTAGTATGCTGGATATGAAGTTGCACTGTGTATGAGTTTTGATATGCTGCTTTCGGTTTGTGTTCAGTATAACTATCACTAACATTTTGGGCGAATTAGCTACTGTAGAGATACTTATAGCCAAAAAAAGAAAGTTATGTCTGTGTCATAGAAAAAGTGTTGTGAGGTGAGTAAAGATAGTCAGGGATTATCAAACAGATTTTTTGTTGTTGTTCGTAAGAAAAGTATTTTGATCTAAAACGAGATTGTGTAATGTGACCACTTACTCAGGTGAGATGTAACTAACTCTGAGAAGAAGAAAGAGAGAGGGGGGGGGGAGAGAGAGAGAGAGTCGGTAAAGTAAAAGATTAAATTTAAAAAAAATGTTTATGTTTTGCATTAACCGAAAACCCTACCCCTTTTTCAAGTTGCCTTCAGACCTTTAAAACACAGGACGGTGGTATCACACATAAGCTTCCATAGTGCTAGGCCGCACAAAGAAAGATGGTTATAACTTCGATTCTAGTTGCCCCCAAATTTTTTTTTCCTAAGCTTGCTTTCGCCCAGTTCCGGGTTAATCGATCCTTGGCATTATCTAGAAGAATTTTCCCCTATCAGAAAGTAGAGTTTTAATACTGAATCTAAATACTACTACTACTACTACTAATAATAATAATAAACCTGATCGTATAACTCATACTTTAACAAACAATAATATTAATGTTACGTTTAAAGATCATGAAATGGCGGAAGGTTTCTGGAGTACTTTCTCTCTCCAGAAGTGTTTCCTCATATGTCTTCAACTTAGGGCTAAACGAGCTATGCCTATACCCATTTGGGGAATAAAATACTTTTTTTTTTTTGCGAATTTATTTTATAGAAGGCGCATATCGGTTGGCATCTGCTGGATGGTATCTACCCAATGCCTTCTAAAATAAACATCTTTTATTTTTTAAGTGAAGCTCTAGGTCGGAAATTAAAAAAATTCAGGGTTTAAAACACATTTGTGTAATCAGTGCTTTTATTTGAGGCATTTCCGAGATCAACTGGGATAATATTAAGGAATCAAAATGGCTGAAGATGTAAATCACATTGCTATTAATATATATATATATATATATATATGAATATTAATGGAGGCAGGATTCTACAGTTCTTATAGAGAATTTTCGCAGCGAGAGATGACAAACTTGAAATTACTGATTAAGAAAATTATTAACAACAGTGATTGTGACAAAGGAATGTGAGAAAAATTCTGATTTGTTATTATTAAGTTCTAAAGCGGAAGCTAGATTTCAGTGTTAACTCATCTTGGCGAGAGTAGGCCCTATTACCTTCTTGACATTAATTGTTTTCAGTCTTTGCGAAATTGGCATACTTGAAACAGTGCTAATAAGATTGCTAAAGAGAAATGCGTACAGTCTTAAACGTCGTTGATTAAGTGAGTTTATCTTACTCTGTGAGCTCAGAACAATTACTGACGATAATCTTCAACGTACTTGTAGCATATACCGCCATTAAGTTTTAATGCCCATTTTAATTCCTAGTTTCAGCGTAATATGTACTCATTATACGCACGTGTTGTCATGGAATTCCCTGACCTGTCATTTTCAGAATTCGAGACAATATATTAGATCTAATAACACTTTCAGGTTGCAATATATTATTAATACAATAGCTAGGGCAAAGAAGTCATTTGCTTGTTAGCCGTGTATATTTACAATAAGCATAATAATGTTATGCGCGAATGCCGCTAGATGGAGCGCACGTCGACTCATAAACAAGTTCTTTGTAAAAATTATTTATAAACAACCTTAATTGCACAATTAGACAACGAAGAAACATACAAGAAAGCAGTTCTCCAGAGATTGCAACTAGGAAAAATAATTCTACCTATTTTTCCAGTGAATAAACAAGTAGGAAAGTCTATTGCGTTTTGGAAAAAAAAAAAAAAAGACTTTCTAATTTTCTTTTCTACAAGTCATTTTAATTAAAATAATTCTCTTTAGCTTTGGATAGAATTTCTCAGGTGCGAAGTTTAGAAAGATTTCAAAGCGGGGAAAAGTATGAAGTTTACAAATTAATGGCATAAAATTCCTTCCCTCTATATTGTGAACGTTTCTCTGACTAGATGAATGCATGAATATTCCAGTAGCCTCACTAATAACTTTTCTAACAGGAAAAAAAAAAAGGAAAAAAATATTAATAAGACAACATTTGGAAACTTTCTAATTTGAATTACTAATGCTTATGAAAGTTTAAATATGAAAAGCACCGCGAATTACAGTGCGTTACAAATTAAGAAAGCGCAAACAAAGATGCAATATTCCATTTAAATGACAAGGATTCCAGTTGGGTGATGTGCATAATACTAAAAGGATATTTTAATATTTACATACCCATCAACTTAAGAAGATTATTTAAAACGCCATTCAGGAAATTTTTATCTCAAGTAACTGAGATAAACAAAGTCTGTCCAAGGCGTTAACATCTAATTGCAAAAGTTCCCTTTTAAAGTCTTTGATGCGAAGAATAATCGTCTGCTCAACAAGGGTTAATTGATATTAAATTTCTGTCGTCACTATGGCAACGACTTGTAATTCCAACTGCTTTATTAGCTGATCTAAAATATTGCAGCATTCAGCAGTATTATGCAAGAACCAAGTTCCTTTCAGTCCCATTTTCCCTGAAGCTCCAATGCTTTATATTTAAACAGAAGTGATTTTTTTTTCTTTCTTTCATTTTTGTTCAGGTGGTAATGGTTTTGGATGAGAATACAGCTTGGTCAGCAAATATAAAATTGCTACAAAAGCAAGCTTCTTTCCACTTCCTGTCTTTCTCTTACTTTACGAGTCTTTCTTTTTTTTTTTTTTCCTTCCGTTTTTCCTTTGTCTTTTTTTGCCTTTGATCATTTTTTCCTTCTGTTCATCTTTCTCCTTTCATTTTTAAACTCAACTGATTTCTTTTGTCGAACTCTTTCTATTCTCTAAAATTATACAAAAGTCTGAGTTCTTTTTCACGAAAATCGCTGCTGAAAATATGTTTATAAAAAAAAGAAATTAATTTGACAAAATCACAGACTCTATTTCAGAAATGTTAATTATTTGTTTTGCTATACGTGCATAAACTTGATTTGTTTCTAACACACCAACAGCAGTAATATTGCTTGATTCGAAAGAAAGACAAAGAAATATTTCGTAATTTATGAACATTAAACAGAACTCAGCCTTCTCTAACCCTGAAATATGTTCGAGTTTTAGCTTTCAAATGACTCGAGGCATGTGACATCAGCAGTTGTTTGTGAAAGATTGGTCGATAGGTAATCACGCTTGCACTAATGATGATAGTGTGCTTTTGCCAGTGTTTGTGATGAAATAATGATTAGTAGGGATATATTTGCTTCTGATAAAAGCTATTAAACCTAACAATAATAGAAGTTGTGGAATGTAGGATCTTGAAAGTTTTGGTTTATTTCTCTTCCTAAGACCAAACGTCTAGCAGAAAAGAATAATAATTACAAAAGAGAGAAAGAAACATTCAAAAAGTGTGCTTTGATGCAAGATTAATAACACTAAGAGCAAATTCCATTAGCTTTCTCTACTGTTTTTAGGTAAAAAGGCTGGTTATTTGATTGAGTTATCTAACGCAGCCTTAGATGTGCTTTTGTGATGCCCTTGAGACAAAGACGAAAATTTCATCATAAAGGTGGAATGGTTTTACTGACAATTCGATGGTGAACGCGTGTAGATTGGGACGACCATCATGCATAATGCATTTTAGGAAGTATTCTCCATGCTGGACTATATTAAAATTTATCTAATAGTTTAAGTCCCATGCGAAGTCAAACTGACTGGCAGATATACAGGAGTCTCCGTACTGCATTCACAGGGAAGACACTACAATTGTAGTTATTTGGAAAGACCCAAATTAGAATCCAATCTGACATGGGAATGATCTTTATAAGGACTTTTCAGCTGAAGTTACAATGTCTCGTACAGAGGCCATAGGGATTTTCATCCTGCACAGCATACAACCCGGACAAAGAACGCATAAAATTAATAAACATAACTGGTATTAGAGAATTAGTTGCTTCGGTTGTAATCCCAACTAAACCGTACTGAACGAAGCCAATGCATTCATATCACTGTTTACTTTGTTTTGTTTTCATAAATAAATTTATGGAAACGTAGGAATGCTGACTGGCAGCTATTCAGATTTTATTTATTTGTATTTTTTAAATGAGTGATTTACTCATTTTTATTTATCATTGCGCATTAAAGCTATTTATGTGCTATGGGCATCTGAATCCCAGTCGGTAGCTACGACCTATTGATTGAAAATATATTGGAAATAAGTTGAGGAGCCACAATCTCATATGGAAATGATAAAACTTTTCCCTCTGCAAAATACTCTGTCTTGTTGAAGTAAAAGAATTTTATGGTACGTAATTCTCATTTCATGAAGATCAAGACAAATTACTGCTATAGTCTGCTATGTTTGTTCATGATAGTGAAAGTCTTCATCGAAGCTTAACACTCTTAAGGGGAAGATGAAATGAGAACACGTGCATGCAATTCTGGTCTTCATGTCCGACACGATTTAAGGTATTAGATTTAAATATCTCTAATACCACATAATTAAAGTGATTGTTGTATACCGCATAAATGATATGAATGGCAAAATTTTGAGTATTTCGTTTGCGAAATTATCTCATAGGCTTCATGCAGTCTAGTAATTACTTATCACTTGTTTAGGCACCGATATGTGATTGATATAAGGATGGACATAATATTAATACACAACTAGTTCAGTTTGTGCTTTATTGTTCGATTGGCATTACAAATGGCACTGCTTCACAGGCAAGGTAGCTTAATAGATGAGATATGATTTTTCCTTAAAACTTAAAATTGTTAATCTTCTTTCAAGATATAGACAGGAAAAGCCTGTTTCGGCATCCTGAGGACTATATTTTGATTCTCTTTCTAGGTCTTCCTACGTCTTCTTTCCCCTTCGGTTTATACTTTTTTATTTCTCTTGGGAGCCTTCCCTCCTCCATTCTTTGTGTATGTTCTCTACAATTCGTTTGGTGTTCTTTTATTTTATCATCTACTGCTTCTATTTATAATTCCTTCCTAATTTCATCATTTCGTATTTTATCCATTCTTGTACATCCTTTAACTGTTCTAAGAAATTTCATTTCAGCGGCTTGTATTCTACTTGCATTTTTTTAAAAATTTTATTTCCATCCAACTTTCTGACCATATAGTATTGTTGGTACCACCTATAAAATTTTAAAACAGTGTAACTTATTGCCCCTATCATTGTATATCAAATGTTATATCACATACTAAATACTGAAAATGTGTTACTTGCTCTCGAGTTTGGTTTTCAATTACTATTTTTGTTCGTATGGGATATTTACACCAGAATGTCATAGTTTTAGTTTTCTTTAAAATTCTTAATAAAATTATAAACCAAAGAGAAAACGAAAACAAAACAGACAGAAGCTAATCATACATCATTGTATAAGTATTCCGTAAGCCTCTCCATTTCATCACTGAAAGGTGAAGGGTCGTTGAAGTCTCCTGAAAGTATTTCGGTTTCCACAATCTTAGATATACCAGGGAAAGATAGTTATAGGTTCGAGTCTACTGACTGAAATAACATTTTTCAGCCAGTACTCTATTTTAGCGTTCTTTCACTGAGGCAAGTAGTGAAGGCACATTATAAGGAAACTTGTCTTAGGCTAGTGCTTGGGTTGTTGTAACGACCCAATGTCACAAGCAAACTCACTAACGTGATATAGCCGAAGAAGGGGAATCGAGATGGAAATGTAGTTGACGCTCTGGGAATGCTCAACTGTAATAGCATTAGCTTTAAGCATCGCAATAAACATCACGGTTACTAATGGAGATTGATGACCATGTTTCTTATCAGGTAAACTTTGGATTTTAATCCATAAAACTGTCACTTTTCAGACAGTCATACCATTTAGGGTTTAGGATCATCGGATGGGCAGTTTTCTGCCATACTCAAAATCGTTGGTAGCACAATTCAACTTTCGATGACGGTTAAGTGTAGAGATCGGCTGTCCACCGACCTTCCCAATTAACTTTCCAAAAGTCAGTTATAGCTAACCTGACTTTCGCCTACTCCGTCTGGGGAATAAAATTTAAACGTTAAAGAATTTATTTTATGCTAGTGTTATTTACTGGTATGTTCATGATTAAGCGTCAATTTGGTATTCTAAATTGAATATTCTTGAATATCTAAATCGCTTAGCTCTAAAATTTCTGCGTATGGAATTCATTACAGTCAACTAAGTAGTTTATCATAGTTTGTATTCTTGCTTTCTCTTTAAGAATTCTTTCTGGTTTACTTATACTTTAAAGAAATGCATGTCTCAGAAGATGAGGCAGTATATTTCATAAATTATCTGCTGTCTCAACGACAATCAACTTCTCTCTTCTTTTTGAATAATTTCTATTGGGAGCTTTCCATTGATTTTTTTTTTTTTTTGTCCAAAGTTAATTTCCTTTTTAGCTCGTTAGTTAGTGCCTCGATATTAGCCTTCACATGAAGACTAGTTACTGAAATAAACTGATGTCCTGATCCCTTACAAACAACAAATAAGACTGCTGCGTAGCCCAAATGTTTAAAGGAAGAAATTCTATAATTAGAAATGGTTGCTATAATCTTATTTACTGGGAGAAACAGTTGGGCATTCGGTGCGGGTGTCTAGTCACTGAGATAACATCACCTAATGAAGGTGGCACATTATAAGGAAACGTGACTTAGGCTCGTGCTGGGGTTGTTGTAACGACCCAATGTCACAAGCAAACTCACTAACGTGATATAGTCGAAGAAGGGGAATCGAGATGGAAATGTAGCTGACGCTCTGGGCATGCTCAACTGTAATAGCATTAGCTTTAAGCACCGCAATAAACATCACGGTTACTATGGAGATTGATGACCATTTCAGATCTTTAAGTGCTATCTAGTACTGTATTTGTTTGTGCAGTGAGCTGCTTTGTTTCAGGTATTTTTCTTTTTAACACTTTACTTCTCTGAAACAAGCATGCAATGTTTGATCTGTTTTCAACACGTGATCTCTTTCTCCACCTTTTCCCTCTGTTCATCTTATCATATTTTATGATTCGTGAATTCGAAATTGCTATCATTTTTCGATGGTTAAATGATTTAATTTATTAAATTTTGCTCACGGACATTTAGTTTATTTGCCCGTTCTCCTTTTTACCTAAATTAAAAAGCGAATATATATGTAACGGCATTCTTCAATCTATTTCGCTTTACGCAAACCATCCTTTGATCGTTTCATACATTAATAGCATTCATTCACTACTGTGCTCCTAGGTGGCGGTACATATCGATTAACAATGGGAACATTTTAAAATTCTTCTCACGTATTCGGCTTAGGAAAGTCACGTCAGACAAAATGGGAGGACTATCCGAAGCTATTAAATGGATGATGATCCTGCATCAAGTTTGGACACTTAGTTGGCTACACTGTATCGGAAACCGTTATTCATGGTTGTCACAGTTTTCTCATCACCATGGCAACCATGAAGGCGATCATAGTCGACTCTTTAGAAGCTGGATTGAACGACATTTAAATACTTCAGTGGTGATGCGAGGAATATTAATAGAAGGGTTTTAGGGCGAAACATTCAAACTAGTTGACCGATTATTCTCACCATAGACTTATCATAAGAAATATGTGATAGATAAAAATATTCCCTCACTAAGATAGCTGCTGAATGTATAGAAATCACAGACAGATAAGTAGCCAAACCATTAAATTTTGATATTTGTCTTATGGAATATACATCTTCGTAAAGTTCAAAAAAGTTCATTTGTAAATATGTTAGCTTCAGAAATGAACTCATTTTTCGTTATTATATGCTTCAGAAAATCTAAATGAACTCAAAATTGAAAGCGAGAGAGAGAGAGAGAGAGAGAGAGGATACTTTATAAAGGTTAGGTAATTCACAGGAAGAAAATATATTATGTAATAATTGGAAAGCTGCTCACGGGCCGTGTGATTCACATGCTTCATTAAGCTACTAAATTCACTTTATAAAGCAAAACCATTTGTAATCATGCAGTTTCTGGCATGCAGTTTCTGTTCACGAGACCACTTTAGTTTTCCCCTGAGACTTTGTTTCTAACTAACAAACAGATAAACGCAGTTGGCTCTAAGCATAGATACATGTTGCCATTGCCAATTCTCTAAGAAAATGCGATAGGCTTTCAGAATTAATTAATGCTCATTTCTTAATACAAAATTTACCGACGAGATGTGATGAAATGTGGGAGTATGAAAAACTGAATAGATTTCATTTGTTTTTGTCCATTTATTATACGAACTTTCTAAAAGCAATTCGTAAGCTTTTTTTCTTTCTTTCTTTTTTTTTTTGTTTTGTTTTGGAGGGGGACATCAGTGCCGGATTATGCATTCATTGTGGGAAAGCTATACAGCACAGCGATGTAATGATCTTGTATTTCTATAGCTAAAACTAACCATGAGCAATACTGAATGAGGTGTTTTCAAAAAAATAATTAAAACAATATCTAAAAGAAGACAGCATGGCAACTCATAAAGTTATGGCCATTACTACCAGCAGCTTAAAAAAAACTAAAGAAGTTATAGAAATCCAATTCTCGTACAAGATATTACAAACTATGTAATAATTACCATTTGATTAATTTAATAATCAATAAATAAGTATTCCGTGTGATTTTTTTTATGTAAGTGCCATCCATGAAATGTTGCAAACTTATACCATCATTTTATTATTAAGTGGTTTAAAGTCAATAAGAATACAATTTGGTCAGCTAAATCCCAAATTGCCAGCCCATTCTTGTACGATCAGTATCCAGGTAGATACCTAACAGGGGGAACCACGGGAAAGTGAGGATTAGACATTAGGTCAGAAACCCTGGTCGGTTCTTCGCGTTCTTTTAAAGGCTATGTAGAGGTCTCCTCTCAGTTATACAGATTTGACCCTTAAGCACTATTACAGTAGTATTAGTTCCGAGATGGGACTAAAGGTTAAATATGAGCTGTATATTAGAATATAGAAATTTTGAAACTCATTTTTGTATCTTCTTTAGACACAAAAAATATAGAAAATTTTGAAGCCACTTCCAGGTAGTGAATAAGTGGGGTAGTAGTGTCACACCAGGCGAAGTCCATTCACCACCTAAATATACTCTTAGATTTCCGTGCTTACGGTATAACTGGAACCTAGAGCTGGACTAGAGAGAGAGAGAGAGAGAGAGAGAGAGAGAGAGAGAGAGAGGATGTGCTATCCACACTCTGTCTACCTAGTTAGTGAATATGATTAAATAAATAAATAAACCGAGGAGGCTTGGTGTTAACTTTTTGAAGATGAAAGTAACCAATCTCCACTTTTAGCCATCACTGATAGTTGGTCCATCAGTGATTTCATGGGCATCCGGGGAGGAGAAGACCGACACTACTGCCATCATGTACTCGCTAAACCTAACACAAGACATTATTGTCTGAAATGGTGTGAGTTCTATGGTCGATTTTCTTGAGTTGTTAAACCTTTAGTTTCTCGGGGAGGAAAATTCTATATACCTGCCAAAGATCCACTAAATCCGAAAACCGGCTGAAGAAAGGCTTAGAAAAATTTATTCTAGCAAGCGATTATACTCAAAATTGTAAGTCTTTCTTCTGAAGGTTGAATAGAAGCAACGCCATTTCTACAAATCTACACAGTCACCTATGAACTTGATTATAATCTAAAAAAATCTAAAAGCTTGATTTACATCATCAAGCGTATACCCTGTTATTGTTAAAGCAATAGTAAAGCATATATAGAAGTAGTCAGACTAAACAGTGTGGGAAAATTATCTAATGACTGATATTTTTTGTTTCAACAAATGCAAGTCAGTTTTTCGAAGTCTGCACTTCGAAAATGCATTACACAAATACGTTGTCGGCCAATTAGGTCGACTACGCCTAGATGATATATAATTTCAAATTTTTGGCATTAACAATATAGTTTTCTTTGTACTAGACTAATCATTTTCGAGAAGAATAATAAAAAAAAAGAAGAAAAACTTGGGTGAGAATTTAAATATTTCGATTACCTAAGTTCAGAATTTCTTTCTTAAAACTGGATAACACCCAGCATCGTGTTACTTGCGTGCCTTGTCCTACATTTGCTGTTGCTCATGGCAACTGTAGAGATATCACATTCTTACAAAGAAATATAAATCGTGAAGAGAGGCGTTATTTGCACTTGCAAGACATACTTAACTTTCACAATAAAATACTGATAGTGACAGTTTAAATTTGCAGCTGCAGAAGGCACCCTCGCATACCATTATTCCTAACAGAATCACTCTTACCGTTCTAGTCAGTGATGATCAAAACTGAATTCGAAGACATCCGATCAATTTTTTTTTTCTTCTGCAGGTTTAAAAAAGTGAAGCTAATATATCGTATGCACTATTCTAACAGGTTAGGAAAACATTAAACAAAATGTGAAAGTTGGAGTATATCTAAAAGGAAGGTAACAGTGATAATTCCATCAATGATCAATTCATACTTCTACGTAGCGTAACGTAAAAATATACAAGATTATCTTATATATTTATAAAATATATAAATATATATAATTTAAAAATAATGTAAGATAATATAAAAAATACGTATACCGTATTTCCTCGAATATAACTTGCCCTCGCACCCCTGATTTTACTTTACGAAAAAAGAAATTAAAAAGTTTCGCTTATAATTCGAACTCGAAAAAAGTTTACTTTAAGAAATAGATAGTGAATGCTGTTATGGCAATTTGAGATATTTTGGAATTCGGTTGAAGAGAATAATCAGCATTTCAACTCAACAATCGTCGGCTTGCCTTTGTGATTGAGTCGCGCAGTCTTTTGTTAATACCACACCAATCAGATGCATAGAAATGGAAGCAACCAGTAGAGGAAATGTGGGAGTGAGGGGAGTGACTTCTTCTCGATCTTGAATTACGTGGGAGTGAATGAAGATTAAGACTCCATCACTAGAACTGTTGTGTAACTGGATTTTGAGAGTTTGGGACATGATTTCGCCAGAAATAATTAATTTAATTACAGAAGCATCGTCGCTAAAACATTAAAATATATCGCGTGATGAAGGTGTAAATAACGTTGATAATTAATGAATTAATTACCGTATAATGAATACCGAGAATTTAATTATAAACGTCACTTTAATTTTTTCCTGAAAAACTTTAGCTTCCGAAAATTCCCGTATATATCGCACCACAATTTTTAAACTTTAATTTTGAGGAAAAAAATTGCGTGTTATATTCGAGTGAATACGGTTGTCTGAAGGTTGTCTGAAAGTAGTGATGTTAAATATTGGCAGAAACAAAGAAGAAATCAGAAACCAAATCATATATGGAAATCTTCAAAATACATTATACACACGATTTCCCGTTTCTGTGGTGTAAGCAGTCACAAACTTTGATAAGATTAAGAATTTCAATAAACGTAAACGATTAGAAGAATGTAAGATATGGTGGGAATTTTTTGGTCTCGAGCCACTACAGTAACCATGATAGCCTTGTAGGAATGCTTAAAATGTAAATAATTTGGGTAATGGTGAGATCCCGATAGAGGGAAGCAGCTCTTATCACTGCTGGTTTGAGGATGAAGACAAATAACGTCAGAAAGGCTAATTTCCTGAAACTTACAATCTCAATTATTATAATGGATATAATACTGTGAGATGGAAGAGATTAGAGCTTCATCACCTTGTCTTTTTACTGAATATTATAGATTACAGGTTGAAGAGCTTTAGTCATGAGGAACAGTTTGTATACCTCTACGATGAACTCTGCTGTATACAACTACAGAGAAGAAGATGTCGAAAAGGGAAAGTGTAGGATGAACTCCAATAACATGGCTTATGAGGATGATGCCTCAAATTCATCTGGACTGTCATTATTAGATGACAGTCCTGATCATCATCATTATTGGATCATGTCAAAACCATAAATAGTCTCCTACAGACTGCTACTTAGAGCTTCAGAACATTATACCAAATTGGTAAATTTGACAATTTAACGGAAGGTATGCTAATATGAATACAGATATAATGAAAGTTAATGAGATAATGTGGACAAAAATGAAAAAACTGAGAGGGATAATTTTACATTTATCTATTCGCGAAATGAAGAACACTCAAAAGGTGTTGGATTCATGATTAAAAAAAAAATAATTTCAAAAAGCATTCTTGTATATAGCTTATAACTGACAGAATCATACTAGTTAAACTGGTAGGAAAACCCTTAGGCATTGATATCCTCCAGGTGTATGGCACTTACTCATAATCATTGTGAAGAAGACGCTGAAGAGTTTTATGAGGAGATGAAAAGTTGTACTACAGATAGAGATGATATCATGATCATTATGGAAGATTTAAATGCAACAGTTTGATCCACAGGAGGAGTAATGTTCCTAGTAATTGACAACTTTTTACTTGGTGATATGAACAACAAAGGTTTAAGAGTTTTGTGAGCAAAATAATATGACATTAAAATATACCTTCTTTCAACAATCAAAAAGGCGTTATATATACTTAAGAAAGCCTAGAAGCTGAAATAAGAAACAAGATTGATTATATAGGGACTAGAAAAAGATTTCGAAACAGTATTGTGCAAACAAAAACGTACCTAGGTTGCAGGTATGGCAAAGTACCCAATTTCAAGTATAGCAACAAAAATTAAAGATCGTTTTGAACACATTAAAATGATTCATTTACAATATGAAATGGAAACTGATAACGAACTGAAGAAATAGAAAAGTTTCAAGGAGACTGTAAAAGATGCTGCCTATGAGAAACTCCAAGAAAACGTAAAATATAAACCAGAATACAAATATTCAAACACTATAATAAGAAAAGCATCCAAAGAAGAAAGAAATAACTTCGTAATGTGCAAGGAAAGAAAAGACAAAAAAAAGAAACTGGAGAACATGCCAAAAATAAAACAAACGACGAACTAGAACAGAAAAGAAGAAATTAAGAAAAGCTAGATTGAATACATTTCATTTCAGAGATGCAAAGAGAGAAATAAAACCATAATAGGATTTAACAATCTTGAAGACGGCCCTTTAATATTGAAAGAAGAAATGTTAATAGATAAGAGGAAAATCACCAAGTCAAGATCATATTCATACAGAAATGCTAAAGTCCTAGATGGAAATTTAATAGAAGAGCTAATGAAATTATTTAACCTTATACACTGCTCGAAAAGAAATCAACAGAAAATCCCATGGGCAAGGTGCATTATGTCATGTAACGAGTCACTTCTTTGTAGCTGGTTTCTATTGGAGGAATAGAAAGCATCCAAGTCAGTGAATTTGTGTCCAGGTGAAATGACTGCGAGAAGGACTGACGGAGTTTGAAAGATGGATTGTGATAGGATGACATGTTCAGGCCTATCTGTTCGGCAAATATTTTATTAGGCCATCCCAGGTCAACAATCAGTGATACTATACTTAGATGGAAGTGCATGGAGTCAATTGTGAGAGTATCCGCAGTGGCTGATCGACCATACTCACAAAAGGCGACCATAGGGTACTACTAAGGATAATATGTAAAAATCATATTCCTAGGCCGTCATGTCGAAAGCGGGGTTCTGGACATCACCTGAAGCACGAATCTGCACAAAACCATTCAGAACCGACGCTCACAACGTGGGTGTCCAGGTAGGAACGCAGTATGCAAGCTCCACATTGCCTGAATCAACATGCAAAGTGCAAACGAACTTTTTGCACCCTTTAGTGGTGCAAAGAGCGTGTACAGTGGGACGTGGAAGCTTGGAAAGCTTTCACGTCTCACTGTGTTATGTTATGTTATGGAGAGACGAATTACTTTACGCTCTCCACCGATATGATGGACGGATGCCCGGTGAACGTCTCTTACCAGAGCGAAATCCAACTATGAATTTCAGAGACGACAGAGCGATGGTATGGTTTTTTTTCCCTTGGTTTGGCCTCGGACTTCTGTGTGTGTGTGTGTGTGTGTGTGTGTGTGTGTGTGTGTGTGTGTGTGTGTGTGTGTGTGTGTGTGTGTGTGTGTGTGTGTGGTGCCACGAACATTCAATATGTATCTAAACATTCTGTAGAATGCAATGTTCCTACTTTGTGGCGTTTCTTCGGAACTGGCCATTGTCTCTTTCAGCAAGACAATGCACAGGTCCTATGGCTCTTTCTGTAACTGTGTGGTTTGTGAACGTCGCCACACTTGACTGATCTCCACAGAGTCCTGATCTGAACGGTATTGAATATCTGTGGGATGAACTTGAACGTCGGGTGTTGTGGGGTGGTCAAGGGATGTCCACCCCACAACAGTATAGGACCTTATTACAAGCCTACAGGAAGAATGGTTCAAAATTCCCATTGGTCACTATCGTATGTTTGTGGAAAATATGCCCCGTCGAATTCCTGTAGTCATCACAGCGAAAGGAGGTCCAACATCTTATTAAAGGTGGGTGCCATGGCTGTTTTTTACTCACACTATGATGTCCGTTGACTTCTTTCCATGCAGTGTATATGAAAGTAGATATGTTCTTAATGAACTCTGGAATTCTGTTTTTATAAACACCCTAAAAAGGGTTAGGGCAATTGACCTGTAATGATTATATGATTAATTAATGATTATATTAATTAATGATTAATATAATCATTAATTAACTGCAATGATTACAGAGCATAATAAACAATCTAATAAAATTACTACTACAAATTATATTGGAAAGAATAAAATTAAAAGCAGCAAATGAAAGAAAGGACATCGAAAGTTAATTTATGAAAATCAGAGGAAACGGAAAGAGTATTTTCAGTATCAAAATAATACAAGAAAGAAACTTGCAAATGCAGAAAGACGTTTATCTGTTTTATAGATTATAATAAAGCATTTGATAGCGTTCACTATAAGAAATTAATGAAAATATTAGTAAAGAAAATAATAGACAAGGCATAAAAATCAACAGTAAACTGTCAGAAAGTTCCCAAATATAGAGAGGTGTTAGGAAGGGATCGGTACTTTCCCCCTCTTCTATTCAATCTGTACAGTGTATGGAAAAATTGTAGTGAAATTGTTATTATTATTACGTGACACCTCCAGGTAGTAAAAAAACTCATCGAGGGAAGTTACTTACTCTACAACTATCCATCTCCACCGAATCATCTACACCAATACCATCTACTGCCCATCACCCCTACTAGTATTTTCACAAACAATCACAAACATCCATGCCCACGGAGGGATTCGAAACCCGCAGTCTTTTGGCTGGAGAGCGGATTAACTACTCGGTCAACCAGGCCGGCAATAGGAAATAGAAATACAAATAATCTTCATTGTGCAGATGATACTGTATTGATTGCTGCGAAAGAGGAAGGCTTACAAAAGTTAATAAAGCCAATACATACGCAGAGGAGAAAAAATACACCCATAGTTAAAAATCAAAGTAGAAAACCAAATGATAGAACGAGTCATATGGTTGACTTATTTCGGATATTTAATTACAGAGGATGGAAAAATGCAAAACAGAAATTAGGAGAAGAATATAAATTGCAAAATCAACTTTAACAGAATGAAGAATATTCAACCATTAACAGAAATAAGGGAGCAGAAACAAACATTCTGTGGGGGTTACTGAAGATCTCACTGATCCAGAAGAGAAAAACGAAGAAGATTTCGAGATGACGAGTACTAAAATGAGTACTAAAATTAGATTAGAGCCAACAAAGAACATACAAAAATCATAAATTACCTACAGAGGAATCGCTTGTTTGTACTTTGATTGTCAATTTTGCTCTCATAAGCATAAATGACTGAGCCATCGATTCTCAAAAATGTATTTATTTATTACCTCTTTAATTTTGAATTACTAGCTAGAGGGGTTGTAAAGCAGGCTAGAGCATTCGTCGGTCGCTATTAAAATAAATTACATTTGAACGAACGAAAGAATTGGCTTACCACATTATAACAGATTCGTTAATTGTAAATGTTACTGTCGATTGATGATTTAGTAAGCAATAACATTTGAATAAACCTCAGTGTTCCAAGGAATTTGGAGAGCACACAAATTTAACTGGAAATATAGTATTTTACAAGGGGAGATGAATGTGGGAATAAACGCATTCCCACATTCACCTCGATCTTCTACCAAACTTATTATAAAATAGATCAAATTAAAATTCAAGAAAATTCTGTTTTTGTTTCTCGCCCGGTTTTCACATTTTTGTTTCTAAAAGCATCTCAAATGCTTCATTTCACTTAAGGCAGAATAGTTGAGAATTTACATAAAATGCCAACACAATTTGAACTGCCCAAAACCAATTCTATAAAACGCATGCTTGTAATAACAAAAAGGCATCACAAATGAGATAATAATTGATTTGCTTATAAGAGCTCATCAGAGCTCTTATAAGCAAATTTTTCTTTCAATGTAAAACATTGAAAGAAAAAAACAGCTATAATATGAAGTTATATACCTTAATGGTTAAGGCTTAACGGTTATAATTTCTGTCTACAGTTAATGTAATAATGTTCTTCTTCTTCTTCTTCTTTACAAGAAGAATTCATTTACTTATAAGATCTCATCAGAGCTCTTATAAGCAAATGAATACGTAATTCCCTAAAAGCAAATATTCCCCTGCTATATTTTTCAGATTTTTAAACAATTAATACTTTATTATTATTATATTGGTATCTCCATGGAGTCAGAAGACTCATTCGCGGAAACATAAATTTACTTATATCAAGATTTACCAACATTTCCTGAGTTATTTTTTTTAATTTATGCGAAAAAAATTAAAAAATAATTATCCCAACTGTACAGACAAAATACGGAATAACCCTGTTAATTTACTTTTATAATTAGAAAACAGGAAGTGTTTATATTGCGATGATGAATTTTCAGCGGTTAAAATATTTTAGAACTATATCACAAACAATTACGTCATCATTTGTGTTTTGTAGGGAGGCGCAGTTGTCATAATGACGTGGCAATAATGCATTTTGTGAAAGTGATGCCGTTTGTTTACATAAAAAACAAAGCAAAGCAATACAAGGTATGAATCATATTTATTTATTTGTTTAGTAATAGTGTTTTTATTTATGCAGTAGGTCTTAAATATTAAGTATATAAAGTGATAAATTACAGAAGTTAAAAATAAATTATAATGCATTGAAGCAGCGTAACATGATTTACCATTAGGCTTAGGTATTATCTCGTGCGTAATGTAAAACATTGAAAGAATAAAAGAACTATAACATGAAGTTATATACCTTAATGGTCAAGGCTTAACGGTTATAATTTATGTCTACAGTTAATGTAATAATGTTCTTCTTCTTAACATGAATTGAAGGCCAGGTGGCCTATTTAGGTCTCATGCCATCTCTTTCTTGGTCTTTCGTTTCTTCTTTTCCCACTTATGTTTGTATATAATAAGCGCCTCCGTAGCGCAATTGGAAGAACGACGGTACATTGCGCCCTTCGATTGGAATAGGCCTAAGTTCGATTCTCGTCGCGACGGGAGGAATCTTTATCTGGTCGATTTCAATCGAAGGTGAGTTAGCCGATCTCATACGGAGGTAGCAGGGTTTTTTCTCCCGGAAACTCGGGTTTTTCATCCCGCATACATACAAATCGGCCCTTCAGAACACACGCAATTTACAGACAAAAATTACTAGTTGTGGTGGTGTTGGAGGTGGGCGGCAGATGGCGTTGATAGAGATGATTCGTAGTAGAGGTTAGGTGCAGAGACAGTTGTAGATGTCCTCCCACGATGAGTCTTCGGACTCCTTGGAGGTATCAGGAATAATAATAATAATAATAATAATAATAATATTTTATTGTTGTCATAATGACGTAGCAATTTTATTGCATAATTATTTTATTTTATATTTGTATACTACTGTATTGTATAGTATTTTATAATATATTTGTATAAAATTTGTATACTATTTTGTAATATATTTATATACTATTTTGTAATATATTTGTATACTATTTTGTAATATATTTATATACTATTTTGTAATATATTTGTATACTATTTTGTAATATATTTGTATAATATATTAGTCTGCTGTTCTCCATCCCATCTAATAATGTTAAATATACAAAATTTGTTTGGTTGTTACGAGAGGCTACTGTGTTAGTGCCTTTGGTCTTTCGTAGTAATCGTATGAACATGTTTTATTTCGTTTCTGGTATGATAAACAGTTTAAGTAAAACGAAAATGTTAACTCGTTGATCAGCCATATTGGAAGTTACAAAGCGTATCTACTGAGTACCTGTAGTGCTTGTTCATTCCATGTTTGTGTTTTGTGTTCAGTTTGTTGTATGCGAAGCCAAAGTTGATTACTGACATTATTTATGAAATGTAGTGTTTTTTGTCCTCCCGAAACTGTCCCAGTTGTTAGTCCTTGCGACTAATTACGTTCACTACTAAATTGCACTTTGTTTTCCTTACCACCCGAGCACTCTTTTCTTCAAGACGCATGTGAGTGACATTTAAGTAATAAAAAAAAAATAATAATAATAAAAAACAACAACGAGTGATTTAGGAAATTTTTTAGTGTATCACAGATGTCTTAGATGTTTTGTTACATAAAAAGCATTAGCAACTGCGTTGCGCTTCTTTCAACGGTTTCTTCTGACTTGAAAGTGCTAAAAAAAAATCCACATTTCTTTGTTGATTTTTGTTAAGTAATAAATAAAATTCTCCCAGGAAGAAACACAAGCTAAAAAAAAACAACCGTAAATTTTCTTTATAAAAAAGTATTAAAATACTTTCACTCACAGATATCATCTTCACTATATAGTGCGTTTATCTGTTAATTGACTGAGTTCTCTGGCCTACCTGTTTGTTCTGCGAGAAGAAAAACCTGATTTTTCTGCAGAAAAATCCCAGCTACCTTACACATTCCGTAATAATTTTTTTTAATAATAATCTTTTTTTTAATGATTTCTAAAATATTTACACATATACATTAATCACCTTGAGTGACATTCCAACTTATAATTTTTACAAAATTCAGCACTAAGTGCTGCATATGTGGTTCATTTTTCTAAATTGGATTTAAATTAAACTTTTAATACTTTTTGCCTCTATTTCATATATTAAGAACACATGTTCTTCTAATATTCACAATGAAGATTATACAGAATTTTTTGTATAATGAATAACTAATATAATAATAATACTAATAATAATAAGAATTTTTGACGATGGCAAGGTTTATTATCATACAGAGTATTTACGTATATATACATGAGACATATTTTCTGTACAGTACAATATATATATATGTGTGTGCGTGCGTGCGTGCGTGTGTGTGTGTGTGTACGAAAACGAATTTTTAACTTGGGGATATTGTATATTAGGATAACCAAGTAATTTAATAAGCTTGGTTATTTTTACTCCTAATCCCAAGTAAGCAAAGAGTTAAGTTTGCGCCTGAAACGTAGTTCAACTCTAAAGATGGTACAACACCAGGGCAACTCATTGTAAAGGTGGGTAAAGCTCTGATCACTATTCTTAGTATTTCCCATAATGTAAAGCACATCTCACTAAAAGATGTATACTGCAATACATTATGGGTGGGGTCACTACCCAGACCGGTTTCAACCTTTTTTGAGGTCTCCTCAGTGAGTAGCTAGACCCTATATATATATATATACCAAGGTTTTAGTAATACAGAGCTTAATTAACTTTACCTATACAAGTTGCTACAAGGTGTTTTTATTTTTAATAAAAATCTCTGGAGGAGATATAGTTAAAATATCCCCAAGTTAAAACGAATTTTTAACTTGGGGATATTGTATATTAGGATAACCAAGTAATTTTTATAAGCTTGGTTATTTACCCACCTTTACAATGAGTTGCCCTGGTGTTGTACCATCTTTAGACTTGAACTACGTTTCAGGCGAAAACTTAACTGTTTGCTTACTTGGGATTAGGAGTAAAAATAACCAAGCTTATAAAATTACTTGGTTATTCTAATATATATATATATATATATCCTAATGCGTGTGTGTGTGTGTGTGTGTGTGTGTGTGAGAGAGAGAGAGAGAGAGAGAGAGAGAGAGAGAGAGAGAGAGAGAGAGAGAGAGAGAAATATTCCTCTCTACTGTCTCCAGTCTCGCTATAATATTTATATAGCGCCTGTTTCAGCTAATTAGGCTTTTCCATAGTGATTATTATACTTATATGTTATATAGTTTGTTGACTGTGATCTTGTTATATGATATGTTGTTCTGGTTATCCTGTTGGACCGAAGTAATGTTTTAGCATGACTGCATAGTGACGTAAGTGCTTCACCTTATTTTGTGTTCTGTCCTTGCTGCCCGTATAAGTGTGGGCTGTTCTCTTTGTTCCAAGAACATCAGTTTTACTATTTTATTTTGAAATGATTGTAATCTGTTAAGCTTGTAGTCTGCGTAGAATATGATGAGCAATGTCTTTTAATCGATATAATTTGAGTTTGTCGTGTAGGTAGTTTGTATGGTTATTCCAACTTTGATCAGTATCGAAGTGAAGTCCGAGAGAACGTATTGTTCTCTGTGTTCGTTGTGGTTTTAGGATCAGCGCTTTGTATATAGGAGAATAACAATAAAAATAAAAATATTATTATATTAATATAATAATAATAATAATAATAATAATAATAATAATAATAATAATAATAAAATCCATGTATGGACCATTTGGTGGTAGTACTTAGTGAAACGCCACCATGTTGCTAATGGGGGGGGGTTTCAAGGGTAGTAGACTGGTGGTTCTGCAGGTTAGTTGCTAGATAGTATAGGGCACTCAACGATGTGACGCGTTTCGGAAGCTTCCTGATCAGTTGGCACATATAATTTCTCCATCTATACTGCCAGATTGCGTCTGGAGCTAAGCCGTGTAATCGTATGTGAGGGGCATTGTTCAGGCCACATTATGGCATGGAGAATGGATGTCTTTCGCTCCCCCCCCCCAGAGTGATGTTCTTTTTTTCCCCTTGTCTCTGAAATGCATAACATCAAACGCAAATAAATTTAGTGTCCCTCAAAAATTTCTCCCAAAATTAAAAAAAAAAGACTCAAGAAAATCTTACAAAAAAGTTATTGTGCTTTCATTTCATCAGCATTTGTGGTATAAACACCAATTAAATTACATGCTTCACCAGTTGCAGCCACTGAAAAGCTTTGTGTTTATGTAATTAATATTGGTATAGATTTATGGTTGTCTTAATAGTGTGTGTGTGTGTGTGTGTGTGTGTGTGTGTGTGTGTGTGTGTGTGTGTGTGTGTGTGTGTGTGTGTGAGAGAGAGAGAGAGAGAGAGAGAGAGAGAGAGAGAGAGAGAAAATATTTGTTTCGCAAGCGCTATATACAAATTTGCAATATAAAAAAAAAATCAGTTAATATCTGAGAAATTTGCAATGCAAATAAACTTATCTCCTAAACAGAGAAATGCCAACAAACATTACACCAGACTTAAAGAACATAAACATCTTACACAATTTTGTCTTCTTTTCAAATCACAGGATTTGATGAGAATACACAAACTACAAATTTCAAAAGACAGTTTCTGCTCTCAATAATGGCCATTAAAATATAAATTCTGTACTTAGTTCATATCTGTTTTTCTTATAAAACAACAAAATAATTTGTGCACAACCTTTCTTGAGGCAGAACACATTTCTTTCATATATTCTGCACAATGTCAGTCCCTTTCTTATTTCCTTGAAATATGAAGATAATTTTAAAGTTCTCTTTTTCCTTGTGGAAACACAAAATCCTTATCCTTAAACACAAAAAGAATTCATCTCTTTCGGGTTTACAGCGCTTAACCAGAATACATTTTGCTGCATACCATATCAAAAGGAACTGTCCGTTGCTTCGGGGGAAACTATATATCACTTTTATCTATGTCACACTTAGCTTCATATAAAAGAGATTCATCCGTTAATTTTGGAATAACTGTTTGTTTCCATCATAGGGTTATTTTGCGATTTATTTTTATTATTATTTTTTTTTTCGGCTTTAGAATTCCTTAAAACTCTATTTTTCCTCTAAACTCCCAACTTTTAAAACGTTACCTCTCTTCTAATCAACGCCGCGCTGTTCTATTATTCTCTCTCACTCCCAATTCACCTTTCTCTTCGGAAGTGCAATCTTCGCGCAAGCGCACTATTGCCTGACGTGGTAAGGAACATGGCGGTGAGATGAAAATATTTTGTTGTAAACAAGACTGCATTTCTTCAATGGCGTGAAAACGTCATCGGAAAGTTCAATATTTATTTTTTTTTCTCTGAAGTTTATGTTGCAGAAATAAAAAACTAAATTAGAGGTGAGTCCTTTTGGTAAAGAAATATCGCAATCAAACAGCTTGTGACGGGCCGTAAATATGCAAAGATTTCGTATATAAACATTTCGAATTACAAGAAATACTGCATTTATTTTGCTATAAATTTAGAAAATGTTTACATACATGATAAATAATAAAACCAAAAGTTATCCTTTCCTTATTATTTATTTATTCAAAATCGGCAGCTACTAAAAATAATGGAAGATTATCTGATATCGTTAAATAGCAGATATCCTACATAGTAAAACTATTATGAAGGACAAAACTTACAAGCCGTTTTTCTTCTATCTGTATTGAATCCGAGAAAATATTTCTTTGCAGATGTTTCATAACAACAGTTAGACTCAACTGATCCTAATGATAGCATACTACTAGATACAAAAATGTTATCGTCTAAATCCTGATTTACAATCTATTCGCCATTAGGACTATTGCCTAATTATATATCTTCCTCAAAACTTTCCTGAGCGACATCGTCAGCAGAAGAGATTTCTGTAGAAATCACCTGCTCCTTCTCAACTCAGCATTATATTTTGAACCCTTTGATAAAAAGTGTCTAAATCATGATCTATGTTGTTGTAATCACTCTCAAAGCTTTATAAACTGCAACTCTGATTTCTTTTATCATGATGCTCATTATTATACTTTGGATTGCAATTTACATTATTAACACCTTCTTTATTTTTTAACAGGAACAAACTTGGATCTTCTAGATTTAGGTAAAAGACCTTCCTCTATAAACAGCTGTTTTAAAATTTCTTCAGGAATAATAGTAGTCCATTTACTAATATAACATTTCTTCAATCTGTCTGAATGGGCCACTATAATCCTATCAGGGTGCTTACTGTCCACAATCTTATAAACTACTGGGGAGAGTCTCTTCAGTATTCTATATGGGACGGTTTCACCCGCTCCTAATTTTCCTTTTTTTTTTTTTTTTTTTTCACAGCAGTCTTATTTTGTAATAAAATTAGCTGACAGGTTCTAAATTTCTTTCCTTTCTAGCTTTGTTTATAGCTGATCTATTTTTATCCGAAGTCTCTCTACTGTATTCACTAACTAATTTCCACTAAATAGTGAACCTTTCCACTGATTCAGTCAAATATGCATCTATATCCTCAAATCCTTAACTAGTGACAGAGCCAATTAAGGATGTTACCACTTAATGAAAATTAGTAGGAAAAATAGGATCAAATCTAGAAAGTGCAAAGAAGAATTTTTCTTTGATACCACAGTGAAAGCTGTGTGGTAAGCACATAAGGTCTGTGGAAGATACAGATCCCAATCTCTTATTCTTTCATGTGATAAGTTTGAGAGGATCTGTTTTATAGATTTATTCATTCTTTCACAAAGTCCATTGCACTGAGGTCGATAGGCCGTTGTGAAAATTGTATTTATGTTTAACAGCTTACACATTTGCAACAACTATTCTGAAGTAAAACTAGGATTCCCCCCCCCTCTCTCTCTCTGACAACAAAGATTCTGGACAACCATATCCACTAATTATCCCATCTACAAATCATTTAACAAGGGTCTCTGCCTTTTGATCTTTTACTGGAAAAGCTTCAGGATATCTTGCAAGCATATCCACTACAAAAATGAATTTATTTCCTCTGTCCGAAGTTTGCAAAGGATTTACAGCATCAGCAGCTAGATGCTGAAAAGGACGAACTGGTAACAGAACGGCTGCAAGGGAGTCTTACCAACAAAAACATTTCTTATCTGACAGCTGTGACAAGATTGGACATAATCCTTTAAACCCTTAGCTAAACCTATCCAGTAATATCGATTTACTGTTCTTTGCAAAGTTTTTGCATACCCTACGTGACCTGCCAATGATGATGATGATAAGTGGTACTGGTTTAGTACCCATTTTACCATTACAGATGAAACAGTCAGTTTTGAACTGACTTTGGAATTTTCCACCTTAATAAACATGATGTCCGTAGAGTCAAGAAAAAGAAGAGAGATATTAAAAGATACCTTGTCAGAAATAAAGCCTTCCACAAAATGGATCTTGTTGTTGAGCTTCCATTATATATTCTTCACTCTATTCTTCATCCTCAACTTTGTTTTTACTAGCAGAGGAATCAGGATTAACATGTACATTAGAAGTGGCAACCTTCTCAGGGTTCTTAATTGGATTTTCCACTGAGTCTTCAGTTGTGGCAGCTCGAGACAAACAGTCCGCTTCAACATTTTTAACTCCAGGCACATAAGAAATTTTTAAATTAAATTCTTGTACTTCTAATGCCCATCTGATAATCGTTTGATTCTTTAAAGTTGTTCTGACAAGATAATGGCTTGTCAGAACACCTTTAATGGATTGTATACAGCACTCAGAAAGGATTAAAACAGAATTTAATGCTTCCTATATTTCGTATCAGTCACTGAGACATCTTCAGGGATTACAAAAAACTAATGTAACATATACACAAATACCACACAATACTAAGCCCAACCACGTGGGTGACTCTAAAGTCCTATCTAGGTGGAGCGCCTTCTAAGGGTGGTTATAGTGGCCTGGAATGTCAGGTGGGCCCTCTAGTGATAAGTGTTTCTCAAATCTTAGGAAGCTTAATGCAACCGTATTTATTAAGATTTGGTTTATTTCTGAGAGCTGCTGCTGATTCTAAAAATAGTCTCTCTTTTCTGAATTTGCTGTGGTGGAGCATTGTGGTTTTTTCCCATGAGATCCTGTGGGTTATATCCAAGACATGGTCAGCCAGTCCTCCTGACCATTGTAGTGGTTGCAGTTGTATGGCTTGTGTTCCTCCAGGCGGATGCTTGCTGATCTGCTTGTCTGTTCAAAGTACACCAGCTTACAGGAACAGGGTACTTTTAAACTCCAGGCACTGAGAGAGGATGGAGCTGATTTTTTGTATAACGGATAAGGGTAGCAAGTTTGCAGTGGGGCTTAAATGCTGTGTGCAGGTTGTACTTTTTTAAAATCTTGGCTGTTGTTTCTGATGTGCCACAGATGTAGGGTATGGTGATGGCATTTCCAAATTCTTTCTGAAGAGAAAAGCGGGGAATGCAGCCATTGGAGAGGAAAGTGTTGTGTATGTGGTCAAGCTCAGTTGTAAGGGCGGTTCCACTGGAACAAAGATTGTGGGCTCTCTTAGTTAGAGTTTTAATAATGCCATATTGTTGAGCGGGATGGTGGTGGGAGGGTATGTGAATGTATCTGCCTGTGTGCATAGGTTTTCTATATACAGTGAAGGAAAGTGTACCGTTAGGAAGGCGTGTAACTAAGGTCTCTAGGAAGGGTAAACAATTGTTCTTTTCCTTTTCCTCTTTTGTTCTACAAAAGAGTTCTACAAAATTGTTCTACGTGGATGAGATTACAATCTCGAACGCATACCTCTGCCATTCACAACCTCTTGTCCAAGCTATGGTTTTCCAAAGTGAGGGAAAAAGTTATCATAAAGAGTGTCTTGAAACAAAACCCCGGTTTCTTTTACATTCTATACTAAAGTCAGTATCACTTACAAAGCCATCATTAACAAGGTTAAGTCTGAATTTGAAAGGGCCAAACGTAGCAAAATCGCCATTGTCTGTGCCTATGTATTGTTCCTTCTGCTCCCCTGCAAAATATAGTGGGGAAATTTTCTATTTGTCTTAGTTTTCTATTTATGAAGCACTGAAGGCTGTCGTGTTAGAACATGTTGGAAACTTGCGTGTGACAAGGAAAATATTCTCTGAAAGAAGGAAAGAAAAAAAATACGATTTAAAAAAAAAAAGATGGTGTGGACAGTTTGAGGTAATTTTAAATATAGAAAACAATATAAGGAAAATAATAAGAAGCACATTATACTAGCTCCAATAAATAACAATGAAATAATGAAGAGTGAAGTGGTATGTGGCAATGAAGATATAGTAAAAATGCTGCTGATAAATTGCAGGTAACCGTTAATAATGTACTAGAGAGTGATGAAATACCTAGAAAATGGAAAAGAAGCAATGATAACCATAAATTTAAAGAAAGGAGATCTCACTAAATGTGAAAAGTGGAGTTGAGGTAGTCTACTATCAGAATTCACAAAATCTTATTTTGTAAAATTTTAATGAATAGGATAAAAATTAAATAGAATCATATTAAGGCATGAGAAAGTTAATCATACTTTTACTTTAAGAAACATCATTAAACAAAGTATAAAATTAAAAACATCTTATTCCCACATTTTATGCATTTTTTCAAAGCTTTTAACATTATTGGTCGACAGATATTGCAATAATTATCAGAGACACTTATGGAATCTCTGATAATATGTGAGAATAATAAAGAAATATAGAAATATTAAAACGCAACAATATGCAAGCAAAAAAATCAGAAGCACTGTGTAGGACAGATAAAAAATGTTTGAATTAATAGATAAATATGACTATGTCCGTAAAGTGACTAATATATATATATATACAGTTGCCCGTTGAAGAACGCGGGTTTGAACTGCGCAGGTTCCACTCATACGCAGTTTTTTATGAATACATATATTGGAAATTTTTTTGGGAGATTTGCGACGATTTGAAAAAATTCGCAGACGAACCGCGTAGCTTAAAAATATCCAAAAATTAAGAAAAAGTTAGGTATGTCATGAATACATAAAATATATATAGACACTAGTCTATTTTATCATTTACTACCATCAAATATACATAAATCTATTATAAAAAGTTAAAATGTATCAAAACTTACCCACACAAACACAAACAGATTTATTTCCAGTAGAGAGAAATGTAAACAAACGTAAAGATACAGTGGTAAATCATAACTGCATAAAATTAACTGTTGTTGTAGATTAGTTAAATTAATTAATTAGCATAAAATTAAAATTTTATAACGATTCATTCATTAGTGTATAGGCTAGGCTACTGTGAAGCAATCGCATCGATTGCCCTAGGCTTCCATAAAGCGATCATGTTGCTTCTTCTTCGTCATCAATGCATGAATCGTTATATCGATAAATAAATATGAATAATTTCTTTTTCACATTATCTTTTCATTTTTGATGTCTAATACGCATAACATTTACAGTTTTTTGTATCAAATGGTACAATATTAATGTAATACTGACAGATATCATCTTGTAAGCAGTCGACGTAAACTTACGGTATCGATAAATACAGTGCATTTCTGGAAATGTATTTTCACTTCCTTATAATCTTCTTAATAACATTTTCTTTTCTCTAGCTTACTTTATTGTAAAAATGTAGTATATTTACATACATACCATACAAAATACGTGTTTATCGACTGTATGTTATCGGCAAGGCCAGGGTCGATTGTACCGACGGTGAAAGACGTTCATTTGCACGGGGAAAGGGGTGGTAAAATATGCTACTGCACGGGGCGAAGAAATTCCTAGGGCGGCCCTGGGTAAGGCTTCTGGTCAACAATAAGCTATTAGTAGTCAAGTTTTTAGAGAGTTATACGTGAATTTTCGAACAACGCGTCCTTAATCCTCACGTTGTTCAATGGTTAACTGTAGTTATTTTATATACACTCGAGGCAGTCTTGATACTAAAGGTAGAATTGACAAGAATGTTACATAAAGATTGACGAAAGTAAATACTCTTTCCGAAGATTGCATAATATGATGAAAATCATCCAGATATTGTAATAAAACCAAAATAAACATAAAGGTCAAAATAAAGCAGTGTTAAATCCATATTATTATTAAGTGTTCGCGTAAAATATTTAAAAAAAATATTTTGACGTCGATGTATAACAAATGGAGAATTATATAAAACAGACAGAGCGAGAGTATTACAAATGAAAGAAAATGAAGATGGAACTGGATTGAGACGTACCGAGAAAGGACAGAGAAGAGATTATACTGGGAATTCTAACACGGATCGCGAAAGGTAAAAGGAATAGAGCAAGCCTTAAAATAATTTGACAAAGAACGACAGAAAAAGAAAGAAAGAAAGAAAGATGCTGACGGAATAGCTGTAGAGAAGGTGAATTAGTTGCAAGACAGAGCTATTTGGAGAAGATAGATCTCGGGCCAATTATATATACTTAAAGTACAACGTTTAAATCACTATAATCTGACAGATTTATTTACGACTATGCCAGTATTAGCATGAGCTGAGGGTTCTAGAGAGCAAACATGGAACAATTTCAGGCCAGTGCTACTTCTTACGATGAAGTTCAGCTCCCACAATCATCGATGCTAGCCAAGACATTCGAATTCTGCGTATGGAATGGAAAGTGGAAATATTGTTCACTCGTCAACCAGGACGGAAATACGTCTGATACATCTTTTTCAGTAGATTTAAAGATTTTAATTTGGAAAGAAATGTTATGTATTCCGATATCTCTAAATATTACTAGAAGACAATGAAAGCATTTCTTAAATCTATTGGTTCAGGAACCTTTACAACCTGTTTATATATCTGATTTGGAAAGAAAGAAAAAAAAATAACCTAAAGGGGGGGGGGAACTCTTTCATACATTTAAATGAATATCATGCAAAACCGTGACTTGTGCTATTCAGAAAAGCGTGCGTAGGAGTTCCACATTCTCAGCTTAAACAATAACCGACCCCAGTTACGTTGTTACCAGTGGAACTGTGAGTGAAGTAATATTTTATTTTATGATGTGATGCAAATAATTTCCTGAGTTGGTCGCCATATTAGATGGCTGAACGCTTCGAACTAAAATTAAAACAAACAAACAAACAAAGAAATTGGGCAATGTATCTCTTTATTTCTAAAGATGCATTAACATTTTAGTTCTCATGGAAGTTATATAAAGTGAACAAAAATCTGTTGTGAGTCGTGTTCAAAAGCTCACTAAGATAAAAGTTAATTAAGAAATTTGAGGAAACAAGTTTTATGCGTGACAGATCTTCTAGTGGTAGATTGTTGCTAACCAAGGTATTTCAGAACAACTTAACGCAACCGAATAAGTTCACCGTAAAGAATGCCTAATTCAAGGGTCTTCAAATAACTCTTCAGGTGTTCTGTAAATGCACCTTGCGTAAGTACTGGAAGAAGAGTGTTTTCCCGAGCGTGTGGAGTTGCAGTTTTTAGAAGTAGGATGCATTTCAGTTTTGTTGTGTTTATGGATTAAGAAGAGCTTGCAATTTCGAAACGTAAGCAAGTGAAACTGTAGTTTGTTTGGAAACACAAATGAAGATTTTTTTTTTTTTTAAAGAAGTCATCAGCAACGGCAATGAACGTACTGTTACAGAGGAGAATGATACGATGCAATGAGATGATAATCCGCACTACTTCTGCATTCCAAATCGAAATATGTGTCTTTCTCATGCCGGGAGGTCTCTCCCTCTCTATACGTGTTAATCAGTTAAATACTGTCTGCGCGGTTCGCCTAGCGGCTTTGCGCTTCGCAACCATATGCCTGGGAAAGGGGTGTCCTAGGTTCGATTCCCGTTTGCGACGAGAGGAGCTTAAGGATCTTCCTTAGCCATAGTCAAGTTGCCGGTCTTGGGCGTGGATAGCAGGGTTTTTTTCTCCCCAATTTAGCTGGGGTTTTTCATCCCGCAAAGCAGGCAAACCGGTCCCGTACACACACAGATACAGCCACGAATACCTAAGACGATCCCTCCAGCCAAAGGTCTGAATTGTCAGCTATGCCGGTCCCAAGCCCAGATAAAAATAGCGGGAATTGAGGTGGTGCCGTACCTCCCCTTAAAAGGGGCTCACGGCAGTTGAATCACCATACGAAATAATCCCAAAAAAAGTTAAATGCTTTTTAACTTTTTTTAATTATTTATTAAATTTTTTTAAATTAAATGGCTGATACATTTAATGCTGTAATGTTTGGCATTACATGAATACATTAGATTGCGGATACTGATTTACACATTGCATGTATGTTGACAAAGGTGAGTTATGCCAGCGCCATTTAACTGATTATCACAGATTTGGTTATATAAACAAATTCATGATGTCACATTGAAATTATAAATTCCTCTGGCATTTCAAGTATTTTGACTCTGTGTATTCTTAAGGAACTCTAAAAAGTTATTTCCGATTTCCCCAGTCTTTGTGGTTTCTAAAATACAGCCGTTTCATGTTACTTGATTTATCACTATTATATTTCATAACACAATCAGACCGGATTATTAATGTAATTCGAATAATATATTAATGAAGCAGTTTAGTAAATATTGGGACAAAAAATGGTAACCCTTGATAAAGAAAGTCATTCTTAAAGGCACGGCAACCCCATATTTCACTGTAACGAGCTAGCAGTTTGCCATCTTTCGAAAAAAATTCAAGTAATAAGTATGGATGTACAAAGTAATAATGAAATAGTTCTTCGGTTAATCAGGACCTTCTTTTGAAGGGACTGGCTGTTAGTAAGTGAAAAGTTAAAGGAGTTTTGTACGTTAACTGTTTTTTAGTAGTTTGAATATTTATCTTCTCACTGAAAAGTTCTTTCTAATTGAAAACTGTGTGTTGTTCGATGAGAATGAAAACCTTTATGTAAAACAGTGATGGCTCACTGGCGGCCCGTGATGTAATTACTATCCGATCATCTGCGGAAGGATCAGTGCATTTTAAATAGCTGTTTTTAAGCTATTGGCATTGCTTAATTAAATAGCTGTTTTTTAAGGTATATGAGGTCTTTTGAAGGTATGGGTGTTTGTTTAAATAGCTGATTTTAAGGTGTCGGTGTTGTTGTCAATTTAAAAGCGTTATAAGAAAAAATAAAATAAAAATCGTCCAATAACTTTCTTATAAAAGTAAAAGTGTGCTGTGATTAAAACTTTTAGCTTAAAGATCTTTCTCAGACACCAAGTTAGTCGGTCTTAGGCGTAGACTGCAGGGTTTTTCTCCCCAGTTTATCTGTGGTTTTTCCTCCCGCAAGCAGGCACGCCGATCCTATGGACATACGCATCTACAGACATAGGACACTCCGGGAGGTATAGGGCTAGCCTTCTTATTCTCGGGACGGGTACGGCTTAGTAGGGATAAGGATAGTCCCGTAACAAGCCACTAGGCCTAATACGTGAAGGGAAGAAGAAGAAGAAGACGACTCCTCTCTTCCTTCCTTTTCTGTTTTGAAGAAAAGCTGTCTTGAAGTATACATAAGTTATTGCTGATGTATAATCTCTTATTTTAATACTTGCAAGAAAGTAGAGGTCTCGTTTCTTTTCTTTTCGACAAAAACAGACAAAGTTTTTATGTCTCTATAGCGCATTTGGAAGAACAGCGGAACGTTGCGTCATTCGGTTGGAAAAGACTTGGGTTTGATTCTCTTCGTGACGAGGGGAATCCTTATATTTCAATTAAAGGTGAGTTAGCCGATCTCATACGGAGGTAGTAGGGTTTTTTCTTTTTCGTCCCACCGTACAGACAAATCAGCGTTCAGAACATATGCAATTTACAGACAAAAACACTTGTTGGTTATGATGGGCAGTAGATGGCGTTGATGGCAGTAGTGGCGTGGTAGGAGAATTAAGGTAGTAGTGGCGAGAGTGATATGTATTTAGCAAAGTAGAGTAGAGTGCCCTCATGCAATGAGTCCTTGCACGACATGGAAGCGTCACGTAATAACAGTAATAGTAATATTCCCATAAATAAATGACAAACTGAAATTCTCTTCCGTTATTCATCTCAATCTGTTTTATATTTTTGCGTTTTATATTTATAATCAGGGAAATCAAGATTTTATTGAGAAAGTTCTTCCACAACAGTTTGAGATAATTAAACTCATCCTTATTTGAAAAGTTTTCGAAAAAGTTCCTGGCCGATTTATGGATTGGAACCACATCCTGGCACTTTCACTATGGAAATATTGCATTTTTTCAGATGATATTTTATATTACATCACCTTACCCATGATTATTTAAAGAAATATGTTTCATAAGATCCTTTTTTTTATAACTACTATTGTGTTCCGTGTTTTACTGTATTGCAGAAGTACATATGCAATGGTTTTTGATCAAAAATTGTATAACGAACTGTAAAACAAAATCCTACCACCTAAATAGGTAATCTTGGGAAATGAATCATATCTCTGGTTCGGAGAATGATTCAGCTGAATATTATATCAACTGTGAATCTTAGAGGTTCTCATTTGTTGTGTGGGAGTTTTTTCTTCCCCAGTTATCTGTGCTCTTGAGAATTAAGTAGGAATATTAAAATATCCCTGATGAACAGGGAGTTGAATATTTTGATCTTTTCCCTATCCTTGTTACCAGCATGATCCCTCCTATTCTTGGTATTTTCCTTTTTTGTTCTTTTTCTTCTTCTTCGTGATAAATGCATGTCTGTAGTTTTTGTAAGAATTCTTTCTTTTCTCTCCCTTGTAGGCAGAGGCAAATTGAGAGGAGTACTGAACTGCTTGAGGCCTTAGATAAAATAAGCAATTAATAGATCAGTTTAATGGACATGTAATAAAGATACACCACCCTGCTCAGAAATAAGTATAAACATATAATCAGAAGGGAATTGGTAAATTGTAATAATTTATTCTAAATTATACGCTTGTGTATCGGTGCAATGAACTGTTTGTGTGAGGACGCTATCATTAATTGCGGAGTAGCAAAAAAAAAGTTAGCTGAGAATTTTTCTATGAATTCTTTCCTAAATGAGTTGAATTTTGAAATAATTGGATGCTTTTTTAAATATCGTAAAGCAACGCTGAGAGCTAGTTCAGTAAGTTTCATAATGAAAATAAAAATTCAATGTTATATTGAAGTTTCCTTTATCAACAAAACTGAATTTAAATACTGTTAGATGAGTTAACTTGAGTTCGCCTAAATATTCTATAATTGGGACTGGCCCTATCGCGAATATGTATCGTATCTAAATCTACTTGTATCTATACCTTATGTAAGCATTTAAAAATCCTGGAAAATGTTACTGTCGCTGTTGGCTACTGAGATCAGATGTAACAGGCATTTAATACATGTTCGAATAAAATTTTATTTTTCCAAGAATGGATTGATGCGAAGAGCAAATTTCAGTGAGAAGTAGATACTGTATATCTCGATCGTGAAGTGATAGGTTACTATTATTGTTGCAGGTCGTGAATCTCTAGAGTATTTTGTGTCTTGAGCTCTGGTTTAGTTGACTGTGCATGTTTATAATTGAGATTGATGTTTATAATTATAATTGAGACATTTAAGGGACGGTAGCGTATTCCCAATAATGGACTGCAATCTCAGTAATTTAAAAAGACAGGTTACATTTGCAAGGATTGTGGGTCCCAACCGTAGTTTAGGTTTGCTGACCTAATGAATTGGGAATTATTTGGCTATTTCTTTATAACCGAAAAGTATGAGTGAGAAGCTCCATTGATCAGACGTATGCTGCATTGCCTGATGGCTTAGCAACCATTTTTGTCAATGCTTAAACGGGGTTTGCCGAAAGTGCCGGGTTAGTTTAGTTAAATTACACCGGAGTATTCCCATGAGGACAGTACTTTATTATCTTTCTCTGTATATGTTTTGCGGCTAGTTGCGTTTGTTTGGTGGAATTAAAAACTGGAGTTTATAAAGGATATAAAAATCCCTTACATTTGCGTGAATCTAGCTGATGCACCTTTTAGTAAAGAAACATTTTTTTATGAAGGTTTATTTTTTGAATTTACAGTATCTTCTGCATCATGATGTAGTTGCACGTTATGTGATAGTATGTAAATAATGTGTTGATAAAAAATAGTACCAAAAATTGTTAATAACTCATATACTTACCGAAATCATGAGACACCATTTCGATTGCAGAAAAAAAAGGATGGCTATTCAATATACACATTTAAAAAAAAAAAGTCTCTTTGTGTTATTTCTATGCATCAGTTAAGCATTTCCAAGTCCGCAGTTGGCAATGTAGCAAGGAATTGAAGGAATAGGTGACATCGAGCGTAGGTTCACGAATTGACGCTACTTGAGAAGGCTGAATGTATCAGCTTGGCATCAAAACATAGAGAATCTGTGTTTTTGGCGTTCTCTAACATATTTAAGTAGTGGGCTACATACCATGAATTTTCACGGAATAGCTATAACCCAAAAGCCTTCGTTAATGATAATGAACATGCATCATCGATTGGCATGATGAATAATGTGAATCAGTCTTGCGAAGCGAAGTCACATGCTTCTAGGCTGATTGGATGTGTTTGGATATGAGGACGACAGATAACGCGTTTATTATTATTATTATTTATTACCGCGTGTGTATTTCACAATGATGAAATGTAGATATAAGTGTGATAAAGTGGAATTTACTTCTTTGTGGTACGGATTAGGTCATCTGGTTATAGTACATGGAATCATAACTGCTTGGTCCTGCACCGCACTGATTTTCTAGCCAGTTGCAGTAATGTCTTTCATATGACATTTATATGGTACACTGATCCTTATCCCTTCCATGCCATATGGTTTTCAAACATGTTACGCCAGTTTCATTGAATGGGTGGCGTGAAGAGAATAATATCGGAATATTACAGCAACCAGTACAGGTATCTGATCTGAATCCGACTGAACATCTCTGAAATGTTATATCTGAACTGAAAGCAATATTAGGTCACTCTCATTACGACCTTCCTTTAGGGGAACTAGCTAATGCTGTAAATGATGATTGGAATACAATACTGGTATTGTGGTCTCTGAATTTATTGTATTTATCTGAATTTAGTACAAAGTCTTCCACAACGCATTAAGCACTTACTTTTTGTCCTAATCTCAGGTAGTCTATTCTTCGAAGGCTTTTCTTCCAGAGTGCATATATTGATTCGTTTACTATATTTATTTTTTAAGTCGACCTTTCAACGGTTTGTGAAATGTTCCAAACATCCATCTACGAGGGACGAATTAAACATGACCCATGAAGGTCCATTTCTTAATTGATTTTGTAATTTATGGTTTGTTGTGCACTTGAAATATCTGAACGGCTGCTTTCGAATGCTTTCCATTAAAGATTAGATTGTTCAGTAATTTTTACTTTGCAACTAAAAAAACAGAAAATTAAAGCTTAGATTATTTTGAGCGTATTTGAGTTCAAAGTTAATTGGAGATGGCTATTGAATATGTTTTTTCAGCAATATTATTTCCATTTTATATTCATCATCATCATGAGTATCAGAGGATAAGAATAGATAAGCTGTGTTAGAATAACTGATTTCTTTATGTTGTGTGGATGGTAGGAGTGAAAATGAAAATAATTGTATAAGTGTTAGTTTGTGATCACCTTGGCCGTACTGAATTCTTTTGCAGGTTAAAGTTGAGGAAGTTGGAAGTTATGTTCATTACCAGCAGTAATGGTTAAGTGCTGACTGAAATTGTTAAATGTAATAAGATGTTCAATATCGTTGGCTTCCCGCAGCACATAGTTCGCATATCTACCATAATATAAGATATAGAAAGAAAGTGAAGAGAAGATGCTCGGAATAGTTCATAGTTCAGCGAGCTGCCACCGATATTCTGCTTCATCGGGAGTCTGAAAATCTATTGATATATGTCCTGAATCTAAAATTTGTTAATATTTGTATAAGTAAGAATATATTTAAAAATGAGGTCGATACGAATCATTCCGGAGTTTCTTGGTAATCAATAGACGGTAGACAATATCTAGCATTACGTACGCTAGCGGAGGAATTATATACTGTCTAGTGTCATTTCTTATGATGAGAGAGTAAAACGTTTATATTTTTGATCATATACGAGGTGTTATTAAAAAAATTTCGAATTATATTTATACTACCTCTAAGACAATGGCATTCATCTCTCATCACATGCGTGGTACTCTTTCCCTTGATATAGTTCGCATTCAAGATGTCTTTTTTTCAAAAAATCGTGATGACGTTCTGATCTTTTTATCGGTGCCATTAGGTTATGAATAAAGTAGAAAGTGCTGCTATATCAAGACAGTAAGGAGTGCAGAAACAGTCCTATCGTTTTTGCCAGAAATTTCTTTGTAGACAAAAACGAGTTTGTTGAATCGTCTGCACTATAGCACTTGGAATCTTCGGAACGAATTTTTAAAGGTACTTTGACAGTGTAAAACATCGAATGTAAGTGTTGGTTCCCTTTTGATCCTATGGAATGAATTCGTAATACTGATTTCTGCGCATATCAAATAAATCAATAAAATAAAATGTTTGAGTCCAGTTTGTTTGTTTTTCGATAACAAGTTTCACCTTGTCGAAGATGTCTGAAGTAATTATTCCTAGTTTATGAAATAGAATTTTCTGCATATGTAGTGTTGTTTTAAGTCTGTTTTTAGTGGTGCGAAACTTATCAACTGAAAATACTTATCAACCTTACAAGATATTGTACTTGTCAGTCACGCTGATTAAAATTACAATTTTGAAATAAATAGCAAATGAAAGCATTGATTACGAAATATTTCGCTAGTGAGAAGTTAGTTACTTCTTTTTTTTACTACTTTTTTTTTTAAACTTGAGTACCGACTCTTCATCTGTACGTTAAAAATTACCTGTTTTCCACAACTGTACTGTTTTAAGAACTACAAGTATTTTCTTTCTTTAACATATATAACATCATTTCTGAAGTTTGTGGAAAAACTGTTTACATTCTATCCATGATTCATCTTGACAGGAGCGATCAGAGACTCTTGTATGCGAATTGATGTAGTCTGGAAAGCCGACATATATCCAAATCAATGGGAAGCGAATTTTTCATGCCAGTTTTCTTCCTATGAGAAAGAAATTTCAGTATATGTTTCGAAAGAAGACTGAATATCTCTAAGAAACCTAGTTTAGATATGTCACTGCTCAAGAGCGAGGAGATGAACTACGTTATTGAAATCGTTGCTAGGTTCCTCAGATTCGTAAAAATAGTAAAAGGAAAGTGCATCTGTGTGTCTAATGTGGATCACTGAGATCGGTTTGGAAATTCCTGCCACTCGCATCAGAAAGATAGGATGTGAGATCACCAAAAATGTTGTAGACTGTGTATTACACTTTCGTAAATGACATTGAATAAGCCTTTCAGTTCAAAGAACATGTTTTCGATAGTAATATGAAACTATGTTCCAAAACGTTATTTCAAGCTCGTATTTCATCTATCTATATAAATCCTATAAAATTTTCTTTGATTGTTTAAGACAAATGTGACATTAAGCATACCACGTTTACATATTGTACACTGTTTATCAGTATAATTTATTGCTATTTATCTTAAAAATAGTGATGTTATATACAAAAGATATCAACTGACATAAATTTACAGAGATTTCTCTGCATCCCGGCATAGAGTTTACATGTGAATTGATCGCTAGTTAACAGCTACAAGATTTTAAAAAATCGTATTTAATTTAAAAATTACCGTTTATTTTTTTACACGGTTCTAGTCCATCGAAAATGCTGGAGTATCCTTTTTTTTCCTTTTTTGGATGTAATGTTAGTGTTAGGTTTCAAAGAGGATTGTGACCGTGTTGTACTGCTCAGTTAGGAATTTACCCCTTACATTTCAGTGTTGATGGAAGAGATCAAAGATTTTGTTGATGCTTGTGGAATAGATGAGTTCTCACCTTTTGTTTGAAAACACGGAGAAGGTGGTCAGCTTCCTCTCTCTCAATGAAGTTGTGCTGTCTGCTCTGATGCTGCGAAGCAAAAGTTGTATGTCACTGTTTTCACAGTGATTAAGAGATACTTTCAGACCGGATAGTTTCTTGATTCATCTTCTTTTTCTTCTGAATGCGAATGGCTTCAAATTAGCCGGCCTGGTTAAGCGTATCAGCTCTCCAGCCAACAGACTGCGGATTTGAATCCCTCCAGGGGCATGGATGTTTGTGATTGTCCTACTACTAACCGTTTACCATATCTACTGCTATAACCTTTGATGTATTTGCGCCATAAAAATAAAAACGACTAACTAACTAACTAACTAGTTGCAAATTAGAGCTGCAGTTTTTCGAGAACGGATCAGTTTACTATTAACTGGGCACTTCACATAGACATATATCGAACTGTTCCGATCGTATGCCGAAGAGATAATTCTCCCATAAATCCAGATTAAATTTGTTTGGCATGGCAAGGGTGGGGAGGATAGCATTGTGCCACATTGGGTATTGCATGTCTGCGTCAGGTTTAATGACTCTACTTCAGTAAGATAGATCTCAATAAATGGATGATTAGTAGTAGAGAGGGGGGGAAAACTACTACCTAAGAGATGCCGTTGAATGTTGAGCAAAAACAAGATACGAAAGGTACCTTGTAGTCTATTAGTGTATGATTCAACCTATACCAATCCTTGTCCTCTCCTTTGAAGATATAGACAGAGCTTGGAATATGGGAGCCAGTTGATTTCATTCTATATAAATCGATAGATTTTTGATTGTATTTGTTTGATAAATTCTGGAGAGGCTAGAACCTTGAGTATACGAGTATGCCAGGGTTACTAGCTATTTGGTTGATTATTACTCTCCATTTGAAGATGCATTGGCTCATACTGTGATCCATTTTCTTAGTGTTTGTTTGAAGCATTATTAATGTGTCTCATAGGAATGTTCTTTCTAAGTTGATTCTAAAATATTTGTTGCCATCATGAGACTAGTGGATCAGTTCTGCCTTTCCAGTTGCCGCACCACAACCCAGTGGTTTTGTGTGGATATAGTTTGACTCCTGAAAGTGTCTAGTACAGTTGATAATACTGCTTGTGTGTAGTTTTCCTGCTGATGTGTGGGTTTATTCTGGCTCCTGAAAGGACCTAGCACAGTTGATATACCGTTTGTATGTGTGAAATCTTCCTGCTGAAGGATTAATATTGCGACATCATCGGCATAGGCTGTCAAGGTTAGTGTTTGATAGGAAGAGATCAAAGGATGAGCTTCACCGACTCGAGTATTTAAGTCTGCATAGGAAAGGCTTTATGCCGGTATGTGTAAAGTAAGCCAAACAGTGGATAACTTTGTTTTATTCCCTCCTCCTATATGGAGCAGATGTGGCGAGGATAATATTCATTTTTAGAGGGTTGGTATATAGTATATTGATTATCCCAGTGATGGAGCCATAGGCTTGCAAGCATTTGTAGGGATGCTCAGAGGTTGAATGATTTCTCTTGGTCCAGTGCTATAAGACCTATGCTCATTATTTATGCTCACAAGACTTTAGATCTCCTATGAGGTGCGAATTATCATGGATTGATCTATTTGGAATGGCATTGCTTGGGTATTGGTCGTTTATTTTCTGTAATGCAAATTTAATCCTGTTAGCCATGACTTTGGGTATTATATTGCACTCAGTATTGATGGTGGAAGCGAGTCGCCAGTTTTCCAATTACATGCTATTCAAGATGAATGATGTTGTCATTGAACTGGAGAAGCCATTAATGTATGATTCGTTGTATACTTTGTAGAGGAAAGTGATGAGTTACTCCCAGAAAATCTGGAAAACTTTGCTTGTAAGGCGATCAATTCTTGGAGACTTGAATTTGGATTTCTGCAAGGAATTTCAGCTTTTTGTCAGATCATGTAAAGTACATTCTAACTATATATTACAAAACAGTCTAATATATATTATTAAAAATGAAACATATTTCTAAAACGGATAATATTTAATATATACAAAATTGCATATTTCGTAATTATTTCTTGTTCGTTTTTTAAATCGTAATTTAAACTGTACATGCATGTTCGATAAATACAGTTTTTCACAGATAACAATGAAGTTTTCTTGTTGTCTTTGGGTTGAAACGACGTGAATATTTTCACACGATAATCTCTTTGATCACATAACTTTAATTTTGCTGCTGGTTTAACTTCTCATTTCAATGTGAAATCTTTATTGCTTTATGGCATAAATAGGAAAGCCATAATTTCTCATCCGTTCATTATATAGACTCGCAGACAAAATAGAGAAAGGTTTTAATTTAAAATTTAATTTAATTTATTTTTTTACTTATACCGCGACCAATTATGGTTTCAATGAAAATTGTTTAGTTTTTAACCTCTTATTAAGTTGATTGACAACCTAGATTCAGTCGGTAACGATGATAACTTTAGATGGGAAGATGTTCAAATCCGGTCTAATACATGCATTTATGGGGACTTAATCTTTATTTATTTATAGCTAGCTGGTTTCATAAAAGGATGGCAGGAGTTTTCTTCTCAGAGACTTTGTTTTTTTATTCTACAAATTAGGCCAGTCACATGCAATTAGCAGTCATAAATACACCAGCCACAATAAGACTTGGTTGCTTCCGTCGTAATTCTAAACAATCCCACCAGTTCAGGTTGAACTCATGCGTTGTAATACTCTTATCGATTCATTTGTTGAAGTGAAAAGAGTATTATAATTCATACGAGTACTTATCTTGATTAAGGTCTCTTCCAGATTACTTATTTAATATATAGTTTAAATTTCCCATCCCCTATCCCAGGAATGCATGAAAAACCGACATATTTCTAGTGGAGCAGAGTATCGATATTTATGCAAGCGATTTCAGTGGCAGCTCGAATAAGCAGCCGAAGTTATATTAGAAAAGAAATTCAGTGCTACTGCGTCATGGGATCATTTACAGACTATTCAACACTTGCATTAAAATAAAAAAAAAAAAAAAAAAAAAAAAAAAAAAAAATTCACATCAAGCGATGCTTGATCTAATGCAGGGTTGCATTTTGACATGCTAGTGGATGGGTATACGAAACCTGCTGCAGTGAGGTCTACGCTCCCCTAGATCGTGAAGAAAAATGAATTTTTATCGGTGTGGTTATGTAAAGCGTAATGCGTTCCCGAAGCAACCCACGAAATCGGCGATTTCGCGAACCGTATAAGGCAATCGATTCCAACATCCCGAGACAGCACTGGTGGGTATATTTGGCAAATTTCTTGAGATTTCGCAGAATGTGATCAGAATGACGGGCAGTGTGGGAGCATAGCAAATTCCAGGTAAGTAGTTCTAATATAATACGTTTAGTACAGAGACCACATCAGTTGCCATCCGAGTAAGCATTTATGAAAAAAATTTGCTTTAGAAATATGTTTAGCACATCTAAACCCAATATTTAGTAGAGAAATATAAAAGAAAAGTCGTGTATTTTTTCTTTATATAAAAAGTGAATATACTTTAGCAATATGAAGTAAATTTTAATAGCTGAATAGTTAATTATGAAATTAATATTAGATTTATTTTGTAAAGTAATGGACACACTTTAAAGCATTGTGTTCAAACCTATCTGCAGAAGATTCCTCCCAGAAAAAAAGCATTGTTTTTGTAATATATTAAGGTATCAGTAGCGTGATATTCGCGCCTCTGGTTTTAAGCGTGATTATTATTATTATTATTATAGAAACTTATGGAAATGAAATTTTCTAATATAATAACATTTGAAAAACTGACTCTTAGTTATGATTACAGAAAAAAATACTGTCGGTAGCACTATGTGTGTAGTTGATGGATTGTGGCGTGGTGTATAGCTGGAAGTTTGTGTAGACGGTGGATTGCATAAAGTTGAGTGCCCTCCAGCGACGACTCCTTGGAGATGTCACGTAATAATAATGATAATATCGATTAACACTTCCACAAACGCTTGTGTTTCTCACCTCGCTGGTAGAAACAAACTGGAAACGACTCATTTTCTTAAGTTATTCTGCAGTTTAAATGCAGTGATTGAAGAGCACAGATATTTTTTCTTTGCATTTCTGTGGAAAATTCTTTTTCATTAAAACCAGTTCAATTTCAAGGAGATTTCTTGAATGTCTGCAGTTTCTTTTACATTATTTGTATCTGACTAATAACTCTTCATAAACATCTCATTTCTTTGCATTTCTCAGCTTTATTTCAGGATACAGTTACTTTACCTACTCATAAATTTTGCACTAACGTTTCCATCTTATTTGTCATATAAACAGAAAAACCTGAACATTTAAAGAATTTCTACTATTACTTATTAAGTCTCGTTTTGCAACATATAAGATCTTTGGCAAAACGCCAGATAATTTTTCTGAAATCCAACGTAATTTCGCTATACCCAGAGCCATTACTTTTACAAACAAGTAATAGTTCGTAGATGCACTCGTTCAACACTATAATCGATGAAATTCGTGATCTCTTGCTCAGATTAAGGGACTCGAAAGAGAAGCCATTTTACAAGCTCTCTTGCATTTTACAATTCCCGAGTACCCTCTGCTCAAACAAGTAACATTTTAAAGTAGTGATAAAAATTCCATCAGCCAGAGCATCGCCTAATGGATTTGACACGGACAGATAATGCCGTTTATTTCTTTCGGAAGTGAAATGCTGACACAGAAAAGACAGCCGGAGATGGAGACTTGACTTAAACGTTGCACACTTATCAGAAATGGTAATTTGTTGGATTTGATGGTTGTGGAGCGGGAAAGGGTAGTCAGAGAAAGAATTACGTTCGTGCAGTAGAAAACGTGTGTTGAAATTAGTGCTATTTCGACCGTAGAAATGAGATAATTTTCAATTAAAAGTCAACACAATTTGCCTGTAACTTATTACCGTAAAACTGTTCTGAACAATACGTTAACGTAATTCGAACTGTCATTCCTCCTTTATGTTTTCCGTTCAGCGAATTTCTAAGCAAGTACGAATTTATTTTACATTAAAAGAGGGTTTGCATTGGGGTGGGGTGTGGGAATTCGGATCGCAGAGTTTACTTGACCCGCCAATTACTTGAATTGTGTGCTGGCACGTGGGAATCTCTTCTTATTTCTGTCTTGTGCACTGGAATTAATCGGTTTCTTTGTTCAAGTGCCTCCACTGCGACACAATTGAAGTGCGGCTAAGCAGCTAGAATTAGAAGTGTTCTGTTCGGGTATCTTGTAATTTAATAAAAACGTAAGTATAGTTGTTTAAATTAAGGGGATATTTAATCCCACATTATTTCAAAGCCGAATAAGAAAACTCTAAGATAGAAATCAAAGCGTTTCATGAAACCTTTTGACTCTTTATTTCATTAAAAGTGTAGTTTCACTATCAGTGTTAAATCAAACCCAGTATCAGTGTTTTGTTTATTTCAAAGTGAAAAATGCGAACTATACCTAAAACGGCAAAATATAACTAATTGCAACTGTTATTTTCCTTCTCTTTTAAGGGATGGGTGTCATATTAAAAAAGCTAAAAAAATGAATGCAAGTATTTGTTCACTTTTTTATTGCGTTTTCAGAACCTTTAGTGGGCCATGGATCAAATGACTGAAAGTCTGCTATTCTGACACCTCTGAGATAAGTTTTGAAGACTGTATTATGTCACTTGGAACGGAAGGCCGAGATTACATCTTAAAAATGCAAGCACATTTTCTAATAATTTTTCTGAAGCTGAGTTATCTAGTGTTTTATGGTGAGTGTTTTTTTCCCTTCACAAACAAACCAGCTGGGAAACGTATTCAACTGATAGATAAATATAATTGTCTCACTGAGCATCATTCTCGACAGTCCAAATCCACACGGAAGTCGATTTTTTTGCTGCTTCAAAATAAGCAAGATGGTGGTATCATACTATTCGATGAAAAATTATCCCTCGCTTGAATAATATTCGTATCCATCATATTTAATTATGTTTACCAATCAGGGGATTCAATCTGATCGTAATTTTCTCTTAGAGCAAATCCTCTTGATTCTTAAATTAGTACTCCGCTATTAAAAAAGGAAATGTTATTGATTTATCAAACTAAAGTTGTTGAACTTAGCATAAAATTTTTTTTTTTAAACGCCATACGTGGAATTATTTATTCGGAAATATCCAGTTTTAATTGGATTAACTAAGTTTGATGCCTCTTGATATTCGGAAATATTTGAAGTCATAAAATATTCAACGGTTCCATGTTTCTAGAACAGGATTTCCGAATATTTTATCCTTAACACACTGCTAATACCTAAAATAAGAGAGGTGATACGAAAGTGATGTCTCCTGTTTTATTTATTCCATTCGAGCGTAGCAGATGACTTCACACCTCGCTGAGTGGACAGTAGTAGTTTCGTATAGTCTTTAAGTGGCACTCACCACAGTGAGTGTCACATGAACGCAGCCCACCAATAGCTCAAAATGAATGGTTATAGACGCATGTACGAAATGAAGGGTGGCGATTGAATTCCTTGTTGTGGAAAGCGAATCCGATGTAAATTCATACTTGTCTGAAAAAAAATTATGGAGACGATACTGTTGATACGAGCACAATTAAATACTTGGTAAGACATTTTAAGATCAAGGCTGATCAAGGAGGATCGTCGCATCATAATTCGCGGATTTTGTAATGGTATTGAAACAAACAAACAAACCAGCTACCATAATCCTCTTTAATGACCTTGGCTACAAGAGGGTTTGGAAATGTTGGATCTCCAAAATGCTGAATGTTGAACACAAAGAATCCCGGAAAGTCATCTGTACGGAACTTTTCAACTCTATGAGAAAAAGGGGAGGTCTTCCTGTTCCCCCCATAGTCATCAGTGATGGTACATGAGCTCACGAAGAGACAGTGGATGATGTCATCTCAGTTCACCGCGCAAGAAGAAATTCCAACCAGACTTCCTTGGGAAAATTCATGACAGCCGTGTTCTGGAACAGATGGGATCTTGCTTGTAGATATTTTTTGGAGAAAGCACCACGATCAATTCCGAGCAGTACGTAGAGACGTTGAATAAATTGAAAAAACTCATTCATATTTCAGCCCACCAGAAATATGGATTAGATATTCTCGCTCCATGACAACGCCGACTTCACACATGTTTACGCACAGGGGACGCAATTGCAACATTTGACTGATCTTCCCCATTCTGCGTATAGCATGAATCTGACTACCTATTATTGAGGGATAACAAAGATTGAAACAAGAGTTTAGACGTCGGAGTAAAGACTTTTACGAGGTCGGCATACAGCATCTCACTTATCGATGGCAAAAATGTATAGATTATGATTTAGACTGTTGACAAATGCAAGATTAATTATCATGTACAAACCATTGTTAAATAAATTATATTTTCTGAGATATTATTTTCGTACCGCCTCTCATTCAGTAGAGGCGGTATTTCCTTTGTCCTTTATTGTCGTTCAGTCAATTATAAAAATTAATTAAAATTAAATGAATTTTAAAAATACTGTAATTTAAATTTGGAGACCGATGGGGAAGTTCCGTCTCCACAGGTAGCCAATCAGAGATCGCTAGCCCAAGACTATAACTAATTAAACGGCATCCGATGAATAGGAGATAAAAACAGCCTTACATCTTCCCTATAAGGAAATAAAAGACGTTAACTGATTTTCGTTTTTGTAATTTAAATTAAAAAAAAAATCTCCCTATTCCTACTAATATTCATTTCCTTAATCAGGATTTTTGGTACCTAAGTTGTGATTTCTGATGAGAGAGAGAGAGTGGAGAATCAAGATAAAACACAAACTCCGGAATAAAATTTTATTCTGAAATGAACAGTTGAATAATAATATTGAGCCAGAACAAGAGAATGATAGAAATTTTTATTTTTGTTATATTTATATGTGGCTATTCATGTGTATCGGAAATAAAGTGCTCTACCGGTATCCATGCTCTTGAGTCCCAAAGGCTCTCTTTCTCGATTTCAAACGCTCTGAAAATGATACTTTTAAATGTAAGGTTTTTTTTAGGATATAAAAGTAGTTCTTTAATCGAATCGGTTACTTTCTTGGACTGATACATACCTATTTTCTTTTTTTTCCAGTAAGAAAGAATGATTTTATGTGGGACAGTTCATCTCTTCATTTTTCACTTAACTGGAGCAGTTTGGAAAGAACGAAATGATAATTGCTGTTAACAGGTATTTTTATGTTACATATTCCTTCAAATACGATTTTTGCTAAGCCATTCAGAATTTCTAGAGAACTAATTTACAAATATCTCGCACATAACTTAATATGCGATGGCGTAATAGTAAACTTCACTTTATAATGTACAGGGACATTTCGTAACGATGTGACTAATTGTAAATGATTATATTGCTAGTGCTACTATACAGATCACAGGAGAAAGTGGCAAATTTCATACTGCAATAGCAGTTCTCCTTCCAACCGCATATTGAAGAGTTAAGCAAAATTTAACGCATAGCATTGCTTCTGGTACGATGCTACAAATCTATGACGATCGTGCAAAGACGATATCGAACATATTCGGAAAAGACATATCATTCAAGAACCCTTCTAAGACTGGCACCAGTTTCTAAGGAGTTACCATGATTAAAAAGGCGGCTAGGAGATTACGAAATAATGACACGAATGTGGAATGAGTTAGATTTCGACTGCAGTCCTCCAAAATCTACTAAGACAGTCCACATTCGTAAATGGCACGATAGCTATGAAAGATTCTGAAAAAACGTTTGCGTCTGAAATTCTGAAGACTAAAGATGCATCAACATGTAAGTGACGATGACAGAAAAGTTTATTTCAATCCGCGTGTAATTTTATGGAAATGATAAATGACGATATGATCGTATAAGAACTCTAGAATTTTAGTGGTAAACCTCAATAGGCACAGCCGTTGCATTTGAGTTCTAGAAAACACAAACTTGGTTGCCCAACTGAAGCTAGATTCTCTCGAAGGAAATGTACGTGTATCTTTGATAAAGAAATCATTACACGAGCCATTTATCTAGTAATACTGGAGAACTTGCGGCACCATCTGCCACAGGACATTCCCCAGAAATTGGGAATACAAGACGTAATCCTTCTCCAATACCACTGGAAAATAGAACATAACTTCAGAGAGTGAAATCAATTTTTTGAGCTCTAAGGTCTGGCGCACGTAACTTTCTTAATATGAAGTTTTGTCAAAGAATATATTTACCCACATTTCATCATCACTAAGAACATATAATAATTTGAACTGTATTAGTCAATTATATATTACATAGGACATAATTGAAGTTGCAATGATACAAGAAGTTCTAACTTTGAAAATACCAACTTGAATCTTGCTCCTTGCTACACGGTGTATGATTATTTGCAATCACGGTAGAGATATAAGTATTTGTATAATGTCATGTCTTTATGAAACATTCTATATTACTTGAAATACTGTTTCTGTTTTACATGTAGCTTCAAGCTGTTCGTGGAGACTTTTAGAAGTGTAATTTCGGTTATTCAGAATTGAATCAAAGATACACATGTTATGAAGTTATCAGTGACATGTTTCCGTGACGTTATATCCAGTTTAGAGCCCGATGAAGGGCGATTGTTGTTGTTGTTGTAAAGAATTGGAGTAATGCATTCAGCACGTAAGAAAACAAGTAAATAAATAAATTATGTAGCTAGGAACAACAGATGATATCGGCGATGACAGATGATGACATTTTGACAACAACCTGTCGCATTTTGTTCTTGTCAACGTAATTTTGTAACAGCGCCAGATTTTCTGTCGTCTTTGTTCTGAACAACGCAACTACTTATTAGCGCGTTATGTTCGAACAAAGGTCCAGTATGCGTAATAATAAAGTATTTTTTTCTTCCTCTTCTAAAGCGGAATGCGACATATCACTATTGGCTTGGGATAACCTACTTAATTTCAAGGAGATGTTGTCTCTCAGTATCTATGAAATGCTTTATATTCAGAAAATCATAAACATTGGAAGAACACTTGTTCCTGTACAAGTGACTACGAGTAAATTCTTAAAGCCGGTTGTAAATTATTAACTAATACTTTTGAGTGGATACTAAGCTTGGTATGTTCAAGTTAACAGCGGCTCTGAACTTTAACTCTCTTATACATTACACTGCTACTCTGCAATCATTAAAATTTTTTATGCTTTAATTCCGTAGTCCAACGACGGATTCTGTTTTTGTTGGTAAGTGTATTCGAACGTTGTATTTTGGATAAAGCTATAGTTATTTAAAGGCGCAGTGCTTCTTTATTAAAACGTTTCTTAATATTGGCAGCAGGCAGTCGTGAAGTTTATCATATAATAAATAACAACAAAAAAGGGGGAAAAACTAAAAGAAAATTTGCAATGAACAGTAGATATTTTTATTAGTCATAAAATTATATATGAATTAGAATTACAAAACTTCCTCTGTTATTAGTAATAGCGGAAGTTTCATCATCATCATTTTCATCTCCTCCCGGCATATTCCCATTTATGCCGGGAGGAGATGAACCACGTGAAGAAATTTTTCAGTTCAGATCTTCAAATATAGCTAGTGTTTCAGTTACGTCTGAATAACTTGCCTATACTGTCTCAGTTGTCTAGAAGAAGGCATATTTGCATCAAGTTGATTATATATATACTGTGTGTATATATATATATATATATATATTTCTACATTTGCTGTTAATATTGGACTAGCTTTCAAATCAAAGCCGGTTAAATTGAAATATGTGACTTCAGATTTCTGTTGCTTCTAAAATTAATGAACTGGATATTTTTTTCTTACGGATAATTTACTCTCAATGGTTCCAGCGATTTGTACTTCAGGTATGCCCAAGATATATATTTTGCTGCACTATATCACTGTTTCATAATAAAAGTGCTTCTGAAAGGCAAGGTTTTTATTGTTGATAAAAAATGTCTCTTACTTCTTTCTGCATTCAGTTTTCCAATGTATAGTACTTGGTATTATACGAAACCCTCGGGAAAAAATTATACAGGAATTCTGTAGTCAGTGATGCAGTTTTTCTATTGGGACAACCGTATACACTGCTATTTTTAAAATTCTTATGTTGAAAGCATGTTTTCAAGTATTTCATACGGTGCATACATTAATTTGGCATTACTTTAGTAAATATCTCCTCCAGTTAGAATTACATCTCCTTTTTTTGTTGGAAAGATCAGAGTTCGAACGTGACTAGGACTTGAAAAATGTTGGTAACGAATTTTCAACTAAACGCGAGTGAGTTAACCGGTCTCATACCGGGATAACACTTCACATGAAACTCAATTTTTCTCTCAAAATAAACAACCCAGCAACAGAACGCATGCTTTTAACAGAGTAAAGTATGGATACGGGATTAATCGTCTGCTGTAGTAAAAGTTTGTATGTACTCTTTTTTTAATATCAGTACCCCTAGGCGTTGACAATCATCTATTACCACCACTATTACCTCTACTACTTGTACATAACAAGCTATAGCCTAATAAGTAAGTGGAAGATGAGAGTAGATTTATTTTAGTAATATAGATAATTGAGTGATGATTGTGTGTAACGTCCCAAGAATATATACAGGGTATCCATAATTAAACGTCCCCTGTTCAGAAACTGTATCTTCATCTAACAACCGTAATGTCACCAAATTTGGTGAGGAGACTAACCAAGACATGGGAAGAAGAATTCCGCGAAAAAAAATTAGTTCGAAAAATCGCTGATAATGGGAATGTGAAGCTGCACAATGCAAAAAAAAACGTGAAAAGACTAATGACAACAGATAAAGGTAATGAAATATTACCTTTATGTGTTGCACTTATGATAACGCAGCAATAAAACATTTAATATCAGTTTAATTTAGCACAGTGATTATCGTATTAAAGTTACTGGAGTGTAAGTGTTGTCACAAATCTGTTATACAACTCTATACTATAGATATTTGTGAATAGATATTTGTGAATAGCTATGGGAGATTAATTTCATTGCCTAGTGTGAGACAACTTTCCTGATTAATGGAGGCCTGAGGCTGCTCGGAAGAAAGTTCTATGTTTGATCTCTGGAGCAGGATATACCGATTACTTAAAATAAATTAAAATTAAAAAAATGTCTTAACCCACCCACGGTACTGGACCCGCATAAAAGTTTTGATTATCCTCCGGAGTAGCTAACTATTAGCTCATTCACATTAGAGAAATGTGTTATAAGTTCCAACCTTTCGTGGGCCGGTTGATATTAAAAAATAAAAAATAAAATACGTCACACTATGTAAAAATGAAAACGTCTTCATTTTAAATGTAGTAACAGCTTTTTTTCTAATAATGTAAAAAAAAAACATATAAAATTAAATTAGACCCTTCTCTGTGCCTACTGCATTAAGTAAATTTATATTACAGTACTTCCTATTGACATGCATATCGCCCCAAACCGACAATTGTCAATATATGTATATAAAGTACAGAATGTTTCAGAATTATGTATATTTTGAATTATTTGAACAATAGGAATGATTTTAGTGATTTATTTATTTCTTTTTTATTTGATTTGTATTTTTTGGATTTTAATGCTGAAACACATACGTTTTCTACAATACGGAGATTTTCAGTACGGATATATGAGTGACAATACTCTTCAGCAGTTCTACAAACTGTATGGCACAAGTCCAGTGAAATATTTTTGTTCCTCTCTGTATTTTCGTCCACATTTTCTCCAATGTTCACGGCTTGCGCCTATAAACATAATTTTTCAAGTATACTCATAAAACAAATCCAGAGGTCTGAGGAAAGGAGACCTTGGAGGATGTTCGAAAGCGCTTCCTCTGTGTCCTATCTATTGTTTAAGAAATTCTGAAATTCAGGATTGAAAAATAGTCTTTTCCATATATATGTATATATGCAAACCATTTAACTACTACATAAGTAAATATAAGCAGAAATCGAATAGACAATAGCAGGCATTCCCCACAACACATTATACAAAGTGGGAAAAGAAGAATTGCAAGAACAAGAAAGCGATGGCGTCATACAATAGGTCAACTAGCCAAAATCTATAATAGGAAGAACACACACACACACACACACACACACACACACACACACACACACACACACACACACACACACACACACACACACACACACACACACACACACACAGAGGATGTTTATACCCAGTGAAGTGGATTAGTAAGGCATATTTTCCAGTGGCGATTTACAGAAAAAGTTTTTAGTTCTTTGATTAAAATTGTATTGATTTTTCAAAATTTTAATTAAAAAAAGAAATGAAGTACAAAAAAATTAAACAAGCGAACAATAATTATTATAATAATTTTTCTTTTTCTGGAAATCTTATTTCTGAAGATCAGTAGATTTGAAGCTCTGGGAAATCTTAAAGACACAGTGCAAAATTCTGATCTAGCCTATACTCGAGTGTTCTCTAAATGCATATTTTCTTTACACCTTTCCATATTACACGTTATGTTTGCTTGAATTACAAAACTTCCTTCCTTCTTATAAAGTATTAAATTACTTTTTTGGTTTACTGCTTTCAGTTACATGTGTTTAAATATTTTATACATGTCATTAGATAGAACAATACAAATAACGAAGTACACGTTTTTGTAATTTGTTCAATGACATGATGAAATCCTTTTGTTTGATAGCTGAATTTATTTTGTTGCTTCTCATTTAAATCAGATTCAAATATTTTCCCTCAGATGAACTCGCCTGGTGTTTTCTTTAGCTGTCAACTGCCAATTGCGTTTGACAGCGAACATTTTGCTTTACTTATGAGCTGGAGCTTGTTCTAATGTTTCTGATTTCTTCATAAAGGTTAAGTGTCATTTTTTCTGCTTATGTCAATTTTGTTGATAGAATATTCTTGATCTTGTGATAATCATTTGCATAATACTGTTCATGATATTTAAAAGTTCGAGATAATGTTTGGGGTATAAAAGGTCGCTAAAATATTGTGCCAAAATGTTTAAATATGAAATCTTACAGTATTAGTAGTGGTATTGTTAGTTTAAGTCCACTGGTATTATTTTTTATGTGAATCTCACTCAGAAATTATAAATCTCTAATACATTAGTACCATGGATGGCTACCGTTAGGTAATCGTGTACATTATTTATTTTGGTTCAAACAAACCGCTGACTTTATACATTGCTTTGTTTCCAAAGGTTTTAGAGCACTAAAATACACACAAAAGATCAGAATATTAGTTTTAATATGGTGTAGGCTCATCCTTGGTTTATATCTCACATTTTTTAAACGTGAATCCTGTCCATAAATGGTTGTAAGACAAGAGGGTTAATAATTCGGTTCCTCTATTCTATAGACCAAATCTGATACCTAAACTTTCAGACCTCTAGTGAGCAGAGTGATGGTCTTGCACCAGGCAATAAAAATTTATCACCCACCATAAGACATTCGCAAACATTCATGTGACAATTGGGGATTCAAATCAGGCCTATAGGTTAGAGTGGGGAACGAAGACGTTATCCACTCCGTCAGTCAGTCCAGCATTCAGTCTATGTGGTAAACTTTCAATGTATTTCTAAGAAGTTTCATCCTTCATGAACGACTCTGCTAGGTTCTGCTAATGATGTGGGCTTACAAGGATGATTTTTCACTCGTTTCACTTCATTTCACAAGTGTTCAATCGAATTTAGATTCGGGTCTCTGCGTCTAGCCTTGTCCATTATAGGCATAGTATCCATATCAAGCTATAGTAGATTGCAACTATAGGAAATTGGTATTATCTTGTTGGAACCTTCACCGCGGAGTTCTGTAAGTGCAGCATTATCCAAAACCTTTTTTTTTCCCGTTTTCCTCCTAATAGTAACCCTACCAGGAGGTAATTTATTCCTGCATACTCCATTGCATACTGTGCATATATTACATGTAGCCTCCAAGTACTAATTAACATTTATCTTGCCAATTTTGTATCAATATTCATATTTACATTTATATTTTTACGTCTATATGTACATATTCCGACCTTTACATCCATATTTATCTTTTTAATATATACATACATTTACACTATATAATTCATACAATATCAGTAATTTATGTTACTTTACAACGACTGGTAATTGATCTTATTGGCAAATTTAATTAGTTCTGAGTAATATTTTTCGATTAGTTTCTGTTATGACACTGGTCACTTGTTTCTAGAAGTAATGACGTGTTGCATTAGGGGCATCCGGATGGAGTCCAGTATGTGGTCAACAGTCTGTTGAAGGTGTGAACTACAAATACATGATGGTGATACCAGGATATGGAATCAGTGTAAGTGTAAGATTCACTGATTCCAGGATATGGAATCAGTGAATCTTCTTTCTTCTGCAACTGTATTTATAGCAGATTTCGAATACTTTTGGTAACTTGTTTCTAGCCGCTTCTTTAGCCAACTGATCCGCTCTACCGATTTCCTGCTACCCCAGCATGTGCATTCACCCAGCAGATCTTGATTTCCCATTCCGATAGTAAGATTCTAAACCAGCTTTCTTGTCTGTTCTATTATCGCTATATGGTTGTTCTGGTTTTTTATGCCGTCTATAGTGCTTCTACTGTCACTGTAAATTGTTGCTGTCTTTTGATGAGAGGTGTTGACTTTTAATTCCTAGAGATATGTAAGTGAATGAACTATAGCAACTTGTTCTGCTTGGTTTAGAACAGAGAGGATGCAGTCTAGAACAGCGTTCTTGTATAATGGACTGCCTGTTATATGCAACGAAAGAACAGTCAACATTCCCTCCGGTTTTGCTTCCGTCAGTGTATATATGGAATTCGTCACTTTCAGAGCTTTCCTTCTCCTTAATATTTGTTTTCTTTGCCACTTACTGTAGTGAAGCGGACGTTCGTAGCAATTTGGATCAATGTTAGAATTTTCGTTATATCTTCCGGAAGTGACTTCGTATATTAGAGATAATTCTTGTATTTTCAGGCAGATCTGTGTATACATATGGCTATAAGGCGTTGAACTCTGTTGAGCTTTTGTCGATTTTACTTTGATTTTAGTGAATGTTTCCAGGCAGGTGCAGCATAAGATATTAATGGTAGTATAGCTCCGGTATATATTGTTTGGCCTAATCCCCACTTAATCCTTGCCGACTTTGCTAGGAGGTTTACTATTTGTAAGCTTTTTATTCGGCAACATATGAGATGTGCTTGTTGAAAGTAAGTCTTTCATCTATTATTACTCCTAGGTATGTTAGCTCACTAGCTACCTCGAGAACTTCTCTGTTTAGGAAGACCGTAACAGGTTGTTTGGATTTTTTACGTGAGATGTGAAGCACTTTATAGAATTGCTGCTGTTGAATGTAACTTTCTTCTCGCGCGCCCACTCTGCAATTTTAAAGAGTTCTTCGTTAAACGTTACTTCTAACTGTAAGCCGTCGCGTCCCCGAATCATTATCATCGCACCATTGGCGAAAGTTTTGACTTTTGTTTCTGTTGTGAAAGGAAGTCTTAATAGCGAGTCGTATTGATTGTTCCAGAAGCCTGGCCCGTAGCAGGAACCTTGTGGGCAGCCTCATTTGACTTCTTTCGCTACAGTTGTGATCATGGTTGCTCTTCTGTCTGTAAAATAATCTTTTGTAAGATCGAGTAAGTTTTTTGGACATTTTAAATCTCTTAATTGACTGATTATGGCTGGCCACCACACAGCATCGAAAGCTCCTTGTGCGTCGAGTGAGATCAGTAGTACTTTTTTTTTTTTTTGCTATAGACTGTCTTCTGTGAACTCTGAAACCTCCATAATTGCATCTACTGTGCTTTATTGAGGTCTAAATGCATATTCATTGCTGCTTAATAGGTTTCTTGAGTAGGCATAGTGCATTATCATTATTCGGTTTATCAGAAGTTTTTCTAACACCTTACCAACAACGTTTATGAGATTGATTGGCCTGTATTTGCTAATTTCGTCGGATGTTTCTTTTCCTGATTTGATTATGGGTATAATTTTTGAGCGTTTCCATAGTGAAGGAAATCGCCTTCTTTTTAGGCATTTGTTGTAAACTTTTGTTATGAATTTGGGAATTCGAGAAACACTGTTAGAAGTATATCGCTGGTTATTCCGTGTTCTCCAGGAGTTTTTCTTGGATCCATTGATCTTAATACTGACTCGATTTCATTAGTTGTAAATAAGTCGTCGTTAGGAGTATCTATGTCTGTTTCATATATCAGCAGCTTCATCGATCTAACAATGGCAAACAACACTATTTTACCCCGGATTTCTGAATGGAAATACGAAGAAGATGAAGCTGTTCTGACCATCGCATAATAAGTTTCATTATCAGTAACAAACATTCAAAGGGAATAGAGAGCACAAACCATCGCATTAACATCAAGTACTTCACCAATAAAACCAACCTAGAGAAATTTATAAAAGCATTAAAAATGGAATTTTCACGCTTAATCTCAGAACATCACTTAAATGCGAACAGCGAACAACAGCTCAGCTTAGACAAAAACCTAGCCATCTTGGCATCAGCACAAACCGATATACTTCCTTGCTTCTGCACTTTCATCAGGTCTGATAAAATCAATCCAGCGACCAAACACTCAGAACAACCAAAAAGCTAAATATCAATGGAAGAAAATCAGTACCTTGGTGGAACGACGAACTAACAGTCCTAAGAAAACATGTCAGCGCACTCAGACGACTATACCAAAGAACATACAATAACCAAGATTTAAGAGAGAGCAAAAGCCAGAACTACTATAAAGCCAAATACAGCTATCAGTCCAAAATTACAAACGCGAAAACAGAATCATGGAAAAAATTCTGTACAGTTCAACCGTATCGAATCCTTAGAATTGCATATATAAATTAGTAGCAGGCAAGAATAAGACGACACCTATATTATCAACCATCAAGAAAACAGACGTCACCTACAGTAAAAACTCAGCTATTGTGACCAACAAGTTTATCCCCGATGACGATGCATCAAAAGATGAAGAAATCCACAGAACTTACAGACAAAGAATGAAAAGTAAGCTTTTCATTTCTTGTCTGCTTCCTCTGGTATTTTCAAATAATAGAGTGTTACAGTCGTCGTTTAGTGTGTGTAGGGAGTTTGATGCTATGAACTCTTCCAAATTTTTACCTCTATTGTTTGTGCTCTCGTTAAACCATAATACCGAATGGGCGTCGCTATCTATTCCAATAATTAGGCCATGGTTGATGGTAAAATCCACGATGTTGCCCATTTTTTCTAGGTCGTATTTTATGTCAGCCTGATAGTTTAGATACATGCTTACAGCAAAAGTTTTAATTCCTCTGTATGTAATTTCGATTAGTACCGAGTCCTCGTTGCTGTGCTGCGATATTAATATTCCTCGATTTAAGGGTTAACCACGAGTATTGCTGCTCTCTTTCTTTTAGATCCTTTGGAAAATATATTTTATAGTTACTTGGAAAGCCACATATTTTGTTGTTGATGTTGTACGGTTCTTGTATTAATGCCAGTCCTATATTTTTTTCTATTCATAAGTTCTGTTAGGTTATTTACAGCCTTGATAGAGCGTTTAAGATTTATTTGAAGACATTCCAGGGAAGTGGTGCTGTTTCTACAAGCTTTATTATTGCTTTCCATAATCCATGTTTTGAATTTTGAGCTGTATGTAGTAATTGTATATCGGGCAGTCTTTGCTTAGTTCCATGTGTTTGCAGTCGTTTTTGGTTTTGGCATGCTTGTTGTAATTTTTGCAATTTATCTCGGACTTTTTTTTTCATGGGCACTCGCTGAACTTATGTTCTTTAGAGCAGAATGGACAGATGTTTTTTTCCCCTGCACTTTCGTTTATGATAGTGAAATTTATTGCAGTTAAAGCACATCAGAACGCATGCTTACATAGTTTGCACAATGACAAATTCTCCACAGCATTTTAGCACCACTTTTCAGCAATTTGGTCCTCACCATTGGATCGACTTCTGTAATCAGGTTTCTCTTGTTTTCATTTTTTTTTATTTGTCATGATAAATTTCTGTGTTATCTTTGTGTCGCCGATGAAGAGTTCTTCATTCTACATGCGGATTGAGTCAATTGCGTTGTTGGTATCAATTTCACTGGGAATATCATATATTATCAGCCTTGGAAGATGTTTCTTGCTGGGATTTGCTACTAATGTATCTTTGCATTCCTTAGATATTTCGTTATTAATACTTTTCATTTTTGTGATTCCGATTTTTATTTTTCTTGGGTCTATTTTTTCTTTTATGATATTTTTTTGTTTCTTCGCTGTTTAGCTGGCTATCGGTTTTATTATTAATTTATAGCAAGGACTGTTTTCAGGTTCGTCTTTGTTTTTAGCATTGTTTTTAATGGCATGCAGGTATAGCTGAGTAAGCTGCGCTAAGTTAGACTGTTCTTGGTTGTTTTTAGTAGTCTGTAGTTCAATTGATACTTTAGCCTCGTTTTTCATTTTATTGAATACCTTCGTTAGTTAGCTCACTGCAGTTAGTATGTCCTTTTTTAAATCGTTTCTTAAGTTACCGCTTACTTTGGCAACGTTATGGTTGTCATAACGTCAGCAAATCAAGGGCTTTTTCGAAATCTAATTCGTCTGGTGCCACCATCTTAATATTACTCGAAGTTAGTATTATATTCTCATATTGTACTGCTAAGTTTTATAATGTACAAAGTTCAAGAAAAAATGTACTTACAGTTTTCCTGCTTATTTCCAAAAGTGACGATTCCATTGAATTAGGCTTCAGAAGGTTGTTTCTTGTGAGCTTTGTACCTCCCAGTGGTAGCAGTTAGGGGTGGGGGCTGGCCCTTGCTGTAGCAACTAATCCTATTATGCACGGGTCGTTGTTTTGAGGGTAGCTGAACAATAGATACAATCTGATCTGCAGCATTCAGCCCATAAAGATAGAATAAAATGCACTCATGCGCGCTTAGAACTATGAAACTACAGAGTAAATTACTCACTGTTAGATAGAGCACTGTACAAGCTATCAGTCGACCAGATACTGCACAAATCAAGGTAAAAGCAAGAGCGATTTCAGGCACCTCCGACCTACTCTGTCTCTCAATGTGTGTGTGTGTGTGTGTGTGAGAGAGAGAGAGAGAGAGAGAGAGAGAGAGAGAGAGAGATCATAAAATATACCTCTTAGTTATACCACTAATTTGGGGGAAATTGCAATCCTACTCAAATGTAGGTTCTTTCATTACATCAAAACAAACTGTAACTAGATTAATGGCTTCAGAGTAACTATTCCAGTCATCTGGAGTTCAACATTTGTGATGGTTTAAACAATGTAGCGACTATCGCCGAGCATGATCTTCTGTTACTATTATTATTATTATTTGACACCTCCAGGGAGTCCATAGACTCATCGAGGGAGAGTGTGCCAACACCACCGAACGATTGGAACCCCTTCCAACTACTAACCGCGCTCAAACTTACTTAACTGAGCCATTAGTAGCAGAGGCTCTACCAATTGACCAACCTTTGTTCGAACTTGTCAAGCTCAGCTATATATCTCATTTTACTTCAAATTGAACGTGATTCTTACTGCTATTCCCTTTGTGTATGTGTCTTCCAAGGATCTCATTTACGCCCACATTTGCATGTTCTCTATTTATTTTCATGTCGTTAATCATGTGCGCATCACTTCTGGAGTATTGCAATTTTTATAGCATGGTGTATATCAAGAGTGAAGTTCATTATATGTACTTACCTGTGTAATAAAAATGCAGGGAAGAGTGGGTATTACAAGTGGAAAACTGCTTAACTTCTCTGGGAACATACTCCACGAGGTATAGAAAGGTTTTCACAGGGAAGCTGATGTACGCAAATTCAATCGTATCCTCCGGTTTCCTTTTATATTGGATTGCAGCTATTTCTGTCGTAACCACAGTTGGACTAAGATCTGAACTTAAATCATTCTTCACGTTCCTGAAACATTTCCAAAGTGATGCTTATGTGGTGGTGTATAATTTTGCCCGATGTAACGTTATTAGATGAATAAACTGGGAGCATGGAAGGTATCTATTGAATGATAGCAAGCAGACTGGGACTTCCAGACATCGTTCTACCAGTATCAAGTGATCTATTGTGTGCCTAGAAAACACTTCCTACATCACTACCACGTTTCGAGCAATGGAAGTAGATACTTTTGCCGACCTGCATGATGGGTACATTAATTCATGATGCTGTCATCATATTCTGGCTCTACCTTCCGCGTGAAATAGTACAGTTGTCACTGGAATTAGTTGGACTAAGAAACTTTTTTCTCTTCTCAAATGATGTTGGTGTCCGCGTGCTTATTGTACCCGTAGCTTACGTTTAGTTGGCAATAGTTGAACTAGAACATAGCGAGGTTGTCTGTTCTTATATACGATTTATGATTGTGGAACGACGCATGCACGTACTAATATGCTCCTTTACAAAAGACTGCAAAGCTGTATAATTGACTGGGTGTTTCTGGTTGTAAATGCATCCTGGACATAGCTGTGGAAACATCTCAGCAGGGCCACAGTTTCTCTGTTACTTTCATCGACGCATTTCATACTGACTATTACTACTGTGCTCAGATTCATTTGGATTGAATTATTGGTAATTTTTATTGTGAGACTGTACTCACACATTATCCTTAATCTTGATTTGCATACTTGCTTGATACAGCTTGAAAACGACCTCACTCTGATTCTAACGAAGCTGGGATCCCAGAGGTGATGCGGGACATTCTCATTAAACTGGCTCCTCAGTGTACATGTTAAATGCGTTTGCAGATTTTAATCAATTTTTGATTTGAGTTTATTTTTAATATTATTTTTAAAATAACTAAAATATAATAAATTGCCGTATAAATGAACCTTGCAGCAAAGATGATATTTAATGGTGAATTTGAAGATACATTATCTCAAGCTGAAATACAGATCTAAAATACATTATGCATTTCTAAATGCTAATCTTAGTCCCTTTCGTTTCTTTTTCATTCATAGAAGAATATTTCATCATTTTCACCTGCTTATATCTTCCCAAATGTAAGCTATTTATATTTTTGATGGTTTGAATTTTATTGTGGATCAATATTTCTTCCTGCGCTGAGATACACAGCAATTCTTTAAATGACATGACATTATTTTAGATCTCTCTAGACAGTGAGCAGATGTGACGAATTGGATGGATGCATCTGTTGTTTCTTACTCTGTGAATTGCCGGATTAGGGGACCCTCAACTTTTCACTTGTCTACTTCTTCAACCATAAGCTATAAACTTTTTTTTTCTTCTAACGCTGCTTTTTCTAAGTTCATTTGCAATCAACAAAATGTATTACACTTTTTGATTAGATTCCGATTTCTTTGTCATTATTTCGCTTACTGAAGATTGGTCTTGAAGAAATGAAATTAAAGTTTCATCTTCAGTTGTCTGAAGATAATTCTAACGTCGACACAAAATGCAAATTCGTGTTTAATGCAAATCCCCACATATTTTCGTCGGGATTTGCATTAAAGAGGTTCATGTTTCGAAAGCATTACATATGTTAGTTGAAGCACAAACAAAATTGTACGAGTAATTATTTTTGATTCTTTTTACCTGGTTTCTTAACTCTTAAAATAAGATTTAAGAACTCAGCACAATACCTAATGAATACGTATTATTATCATTATATCAAGCTCCCACTGAGAGACCTAAATCCCTCAAGAATGACCATGACATTAATTCTCGATTTAAAGTTTTCATGTTTTTGAAGAGTAAACTGGAGAAACACCAACCCTCAATAACTAACACTTCAGCTATATACTGGCAAACGCGACTGTTGCAATGAACTAAACACATAATCATCAATTAATTAATCATTAATTTTCATCCCTGAAGAGAATGAAGAACCTCCATAGCTCAGTCGATATAGACAAAGCCCTTTGGTCGGAAATACCTGGATTCGATTCCCATCAATGGCGTGAGGAACCTTTATGTGGTCTCTTTCAAAGAAAGGTGAGTTAGCCGGTTTCATGGAGGTAGAGGTTTTTTTCATCCGGAAACTCGGATTTTTCGTTCCCCAGAACATGCAAACTGATCCCGTGAACACATACAGCTTACAGTCATAAATATTGCCCCTTTAGGGGGGATGCAGCATATGCGTGACGAACTGGCTGTATTAATTCCTCGTAAGTCCCCTCATTAAGGAAGGGGGGATCTCTCCTAGGGAAAGGATAGGATAGGAAGAGAGTGCCTTGCGCCTGCTCACATTCATGATGTCTCCATTTCATCTCTCCCCCATAATTTAGTTATTTAAATACGCAATATAAACAATATGTATACATGTAGAAATGTATTAGTTGTACTTTTTTTTTTAAACCTCTTAATGCCCAATAGTTAGCTTCTGACCCTGTTATGAAGCCTGATGCAAACTAGGTTCTGTAATTACAAAAAATTTACCAACTCTACATTATGATGTATATTACCATGTTCCTAATGTACCATTTTAGTAGCATGCTTTTTTCTTAATCTTATTTTGCTGTATTTTTTTCTTCTCTTCGGTTCTTAAGACAGGTTGAGTCCCTCATGGATAAGAGCCTTCCATCGTTTTCTATACAAAGCAAGCTCTTTCGCATACCAACAGCTTCGAAAGTCAATACAGTTCCAAGGGCTTTATGACACGTTAATTTTGGTCTTCTCTCAGGATTACTTCTTCCTCTAGGATTATAGGCGCTGTATCTTTCTCACTGGTCGGTATATGTGGGTGAAAGTTTTCTTCTTTAAAGATATTAGAGAAGTAATTGTACCAGATGTGTTCTATTTCTCTAATGTTTCTAGTTACCTTGGCTTAAGAATCTCTTTCAGGTGATTGGTGAAGGAATTTCACTATGCATTCCTTTCAATGAATATTCTGATTTCCCGTTTATTGTTGCATTAATATTATTCCCCTAAGAGTTGGCATCATTCAGAAACTTTTGACATTTTCACATGACAGGTTTATTCTCTATAGTCAGCGTTTTCGGATTATTGTGCCCACAGTTCTACCATTATTATTAATATTTTAACTTTTCACTAAGGGATCTAAATCCATCAAGGGTGGTTTGCGGCATTAATTCCCAATTACTTCAAAGCGTTCTAGACTCTAGAACGCTTTGAAGTGGTATAAAACATGAATAGAGTCTAGACTCTATTCATGCTTTATACCATGGATCTAATGTGCCAGTTTACGACACCTTTCATAGGTTAGATAGTCATAAAAAGTTATTGTCAGTTATAGGAAGAAAGTTACAGAAAAATTAAGAGAATTTTATCACAATGATAGTTACGGTATATATCCGAATTCGTCGACTATATCATTTTAAGGAGATGATATTTGGTGGTCGTCTCTCCATTGTCAGTATCCTCTTGAAAGTTTTACCATCATAATCGGTCACTTGAAGTGAAGGCCATCAAATTAGGTAATGTTGTTATTTCTAAAAATGTGGTCTTTTGTACAGAACAAATTACTGTTGGTTCTTGAAAGTCCGTAAGAAGGAGGAAAAGAAGAAGAAAAAAAAATGCTTTTAGATACCGTTTTGACAATGTTTTAAAAATAAATATCTTTGTATTCGAATGAAGAGAAACTAATAAAGATATGAAATATAGTATTCATTATATACAACAGATTTCTAAACACTGTGAATGTTTTTAACATTCAGATATTAACACAAATATTTATTTTTTACTTTAATAGTCAATAGCTAATTTTATTAATGATTTCTTTCGTTTCATAATATATTGATAGTATTTCTGAAGCTATTGAAATAAAGGCGTGTATTACAGTATAATTACAAGACTTTGCTCTGTATTCAGCTACGCAGCATATCACTTAAGTTGCAAATACAGATTTTGTGTCTGCTCTTGTTATACGTCATCCATGACGTAGGTTCTCCTGAGCAGATTCATATGGATTACAAAAGCCAGCTGTAAAATTTTCTCTCCTTTTTTTTTGCAGCTGCCTTATAATCTAGTTATATTCAGTGTCTAAATATGCCGTTAGCAGTCATAATGCCATAATTAACCTTAATTAGTTAGGTAAATAGAAGATTAAATTATTGTTGAGCTTAATTGCATTTATTAGCTTCATGACGTGCTGCAGAATTCCATCTTGACCATCTGGAGATGCCAGAAGTAAACTCAAATGCACGCGCACACACACACGTTGAACGATGATTTAGCATTATAAACAAAATTGGCCGTTATCGTTAGTCGCTAATAATTGCTGTGTACATCTGTATAATAGTTGACAATGCATCTGTAAAGTTTTGTTTAGCTGAAATTAACTAGCACTCGCTAATAAATTAATTATCTGAAACGTCCAGGCGAGCAATAGAACAAAAGTACAACACAACTGATTATTGCAACTGGCTGATGCATGCTGTTATCCGAGAAAAAAAAATGCTATTTAAAAGAGTGATGCAGATCATAGATTTCTAAGCTATTGCCTCTAAGGACATACTGTTTCAGTAAGATAAATCTTATACATAAGAGGTACTCCAAGTAATTCTCTTTTTTTGCGTTTCTTTTCTGCAATCTGAATTTTAATTAAGATTTTGGTTTATGAGAAACAAAATTAAATTGGATTTCATTGGGAGTTAGATCGATTAATGTTCTGTAATTCTTTTTTCTTTCAAGATTCTTTCAAGAATGCTTCTCTGGCAATTTCTTAATTGAAATCCAATAAAAGATGGCTTTCATTGTTTGTTTGTTTACTGTTCGAAACACTGATGGCGTTGCAATCAACCGCTTTGCTTTCTACTTCAATCAAGGATACTTCCATGTTATTGTGACTTGGTATAAGACTTCGATATCACGAAAATACCACATACGATACCGCTATTTTTGTTTCCATTTTGCGTATCGAATATTATTTAAACAGTATATTAAAGATTTAAAACCAATTCATGTATTCTTATAAGTTGTTTTTGCAACTAAAGATGAAGTAATCACTCTCATTGCTGATGGAAACAGACAACAACGAAAACAATCAGCGAACACATGGAAACCTGAGAGGAATATAGAATATATAAGATTAACTAGTCTGTTATGATATTCATTAGATTTATACGAAGCTAAATTACTTAGTGTAACAGGCTATTGGACCTAATACCTGAAGGAAAATGGAATGGGTTGGGATACATATAAAAAAAGGCGGCATCTCCAGTACTTTTAAATGGCATTTAATTATTTACATTTTACATTAGGTTAGATTAGTTAGGAAAATGGCTCAGTTATGTTTTGCAGCAAAAAAAGTTCTTAAGGCAGAAGAATAACGCAAATAATTATTTCAGCTTAATCTCGAATCGTAAATAATAATTTTGAGCATAATCTTGGAAAGGATTATTTAGAGAAAATGAAATGGAACTGGATTATTCCTCGTGAAATAGTCATGGTGTTTACATATTCACAGTGTTCACCTGAGAAAGAGCTCACCTGCGTGATTACTTTTACCGACAACATGCTTTGTTAGGCTTGATTACGCTGATTGAATATGCAGATCTTGGAGTGAAGCTGAACGGCGTGACATATACCGCGCGTGTCAGCAGCGAAACTTGAAAATATGCGTTTCCAGACAGAATTTCCGAATAGTATAACCATTGTTTCGCATTCACACCATTGAAAAGACTCAATATAATCGATAATTGATCTGTCCGTTATGAGGCGGCTTCACTCATGCGCTGGAGGATGAGAGTTGGAAAAGCGTGAGTGAACAGGAGGCAGGCGAAAACCTTTAATATTGCGTAGTTGTCGAGCTTGCAGAACTCGACAGATGATCTTCATCTCATCTTCCTAAATCGGTTTTTCTGCTTGTGCGATTCGACTGTAATCTAGCATTTGCAGGCGGATAGAAAAGTTAGATCACCATACGTTCTTTGTAAAGAATACTAAAATCTCGGTAGATCATTTTTCATAGGTTATTGGTGGGTGTGTATGTGGGGGAGGGGGAGGGGCTAAGATACGTTCTCGACTAACCATGAAAATAAAAAGGTAGTCAAATACTGACGTTTAGAGTTTGTTGATAAATCATCATTGAATAAAAATACCCTTAAAAGGATTAAAAATTGTGTTACATAAACCACTCGTATGCGTAGTCGCCCACTATATTAAGCTCACTGGATCAGTTGTGATTAAGATTTTAATTGCAGGAAGAAAAGAAGAGGGACGGACTATTCAGTTGATTAGTTTACTTAAATCGAAATGGTTGAATTAAACATTTCGTAAAGACCGAACTACAGTGTCTCTCCCAGTTGTGAATTATTTCTTATTCCAGTTTCTGCCTGAATTATTTATTTATTATTTTATTTTATTATTTTTTATCATCCCCACACACGAGAGGTCTTAAGACCTATAATACGACAGCGCCTTATGTTTTTTATTTATTTTTATTTATTTACAAGAGCTACATTTGAATTGCTCTTCTCATTTGTGACTGTTTTCTTTCTTTATTTCCCCCCTTTTTGAGTGATTAGCATTCTTGATAAAGCTGAAATAAACTCTAAAAACTAAACGTGTCGATTACCTGATTTAAGCGGCTCTTTGTGTGAAACTAATGCTCTTAGCATCTCTATTCACGCTAAGTATGCGGTCTAGAAATTTTGTTTTGCACGTCTGATTCTATACTTATCTCGTAGAATAGGCAGAAATCCTATTACCTCATTTATAATGCATAAACGAGGGAATAGGGGAATAGACTAATTGATCGAATGATCAATTAGTCTATTTTGTCACCTGTCACATGAGATACTGGTACATATATTTGTAATGTCTGCAGAGGCATGTATTCTTCGGTTGGCTTTCCTGTTTAGCTGTCCTTTCTAGAAATTTCCCATCCTAGACGGCATTTCGAACCTTAGATTTCTCTCTCTCTCTCTCTCTGTCTGTCTGTCTTCAAGGCAAATGAAGACTGGCAGAATCTTTCAATCAGAGACGTATTGAGTATTGAGTATATAGATTAGGAACCTTGACAGTTTCTTTTGGAACAGTTGCTTCTAAAGAAGAGGGATGAGAACCTAGCTACACAGTAAAATCAAAACCACACTATATTAAATTACGATACAGCAGAAATTTAATAAACTAATATCAAAAATGAGACAGTTGATATGCCTTTAGTATTATGCCGCGTGTCTACTTCTTGGCAGAGCATTTACATACAACTTGTCTTTTATTAAATACAATACAGTAAAGCTTTCAAAAGCGGAGAATGGAAAGTGCCGGAAATCGAATCCACTTCCAGATGGAAAGACTCGGAAATTTGGCAGCACCTGCTCATTTCCGGTCACAAGTTAGGAATATCCGCGGCTTGTGAAAAATGTCCTTACCAAGAGTTCATCACTTCGGAATGAAATTTTATTAAATTCGCTAAAGTTATACTGTAAAGCTTGTTTGGAGTAAGATGCTATCTCGAGATATGATGAAATTGTTCTTCCTCTGTTAAGCCAACCCTCACTGTTATGGCTTCTGAATTAATGGAAATCATTCCTTCGTTCTAACAGTAAAAGTAAAGAACGTATATCCAAAGTAAAAGTAATTTTACTTTGGATATACTTTCAGGTGCAGATTTTAGTGACCTTAGCGAAATACAGGCTCTGCATCTTACATTGCATTTGCAAACATTGCAATTACTAGTCATTATTATTATTATTATTATTATTAGCCTTTCGCCAGGAAACATAAGCCCAACTAGAGCGGCAACAGTATGAACTCGGCGAATTATGATTATCTCATTCCTAGTGCATATTCACAACCGAACGTAACGCTACTGCAAAATATTTGTTCCTGGCCGGTTTCGAAAGTAAAAAGTGAGCATCCGGAGTGTACATGTTTGGCATGGCTCTTATTTTGGCATCGAGTTATGGCCGAAGCAGCTAAAGCTATTTAGGCCGGTGTAATATTATGCCTGTTAATTATTCTGGTCGGTTTATCTGATTTTTGCTTTTCTATCACTATCTGTTTCTCTTCACTATCACTAATTTACATATCTTCATATATCCGTTATTATTTTATTATTAATTGTCCATTAGTATCAAATTAATCAATAATAATAATTAACAAACAACACTAATGCATTCAAAAGTGTTAACTGCGTGTCTTTAGTATTAATCAGCATATATTTATTTAGTCTCGTTAAAACTAACAGTAAACCCTGATAAAAACAATGCGAGTATAGAAATGTACAAACGATTCCACACGTATACTAAGTTATCCCTCCTCTTCTTTATTATTGCTATTATTATTATTGTTATGAATCTACCCAAAAGTTGTAAATATTAAGCACACACACGATAGAAACATGAATGATGGAATGAAGGTAGAAGCCTGCTCTAGAAACCAAACATGGAACTTTTCATTGATACTTCATTCTTCGATTACGCAGGCTAGCAGCCTTACACTTGGTGATTAAAAATCATCTATAATTCTAAAGGCATCAAAATCATGTCACAACGAGATCCTAACTCATAGCCTCTACGTATGAGAGAGCTTAAATGTTATCCAAATTGACAAACTAGGACGTCGATACTGATTGATACAGAAATATTCGTATCGGCCTTTGGTAACTCTCTTTAATTAGTCACTGTATTAAAATAAGTTTAAAGTACTTATTTATAATATACAGAGTGATAAAAAACGAAGTATCCCTATTTAAAGCCTTGTGGAGCGCCATCCAGTCTACCTAAACTACCTAAACCAAATACTGATCCAAATTTCCACATGACGCACAATTGTGCGTCATGTGGAAATTTGCCACCAGGTGCGTAGTTAACTCTAAATGCATGGAATTCGCATATCATCACGCAACTTAAGATGGACACGGGATTTTTCCCCTTCATTCTAGTTGTTAATATCATCCACAGTGATTTCATTAACCTTGCACCAACGTGCTTTGCTCGAGAAGCTGTACTCCCTAAACAACTGCAATGCTATTGCTGCAGTCCGCGAATTTCGTCGCTTGAACAAATGTCAACGAGGTCCACTATCTCCGTGTGCTCTGCGATGAATGATTAGTCATTTTGAAGAAACGGGATCGTTGGGAGTTTGACCTGGCAGATGTTGCAAACCAATCAGTTCACAACAAGTGAATGAAGTTGCTACTGCCCGTGTGGGCCATTAATAACAGCGATGGTGTTCCTGCAGTGTGACTCATGGGTGTGTCTAACTATCTGGAAAATTTACGGAATATTCTGCATTTCTACCCATTCAAGATAACCCTGACACGGGAGTTTCGCCGTCAACTCCTGTGTCAGGAGTTGGACGCTGCGTGGCCGTAGATGATTTTGTGGAGAGATGAGGCTCACACCTGAACAGAGCTGCGAATACCCACAGTTGCCAAGTATGAGCTATGCAAAACTCCTGTGTAATCCAACAAATTCCTTTGCATTCACCCAAAGTTACTGTCTGGTGCTGGTTTACAGCTTCCTTTATCATTGGACCATTCTTCTTTGAGGACATTTGCCATTCCGGTCTTGTGACGATATGATAAACAATCAGTGCAGCGCCTGTGCATGGATTCAGTCATTTTCATGCAGGATGGAACACCTCCACTAGCCGTCGATTCGTACAGGAGGTTCTTAGAGAACATTTCATGGACTCCAGATAACTTGCCAGCGCTGAAAGACAGCATATTAACACAGCATGTTCTCAACAGCAGTCCCAGCCAGCTGCGTTCTGCCGTTGAACACACTGTGCAAAGGATGCAGGGAAGGGCAGCATATTGATCAGTGCAGCCCGTGAATGCATAATGAAAGTGAATAAAAATACAATAAAAATGCTTGTGTCGCTTTTCTCCTTCTTACGGACACAGAAAAATTACTACATCTGCATTCAGTACACCATACGGCGCCACCTACTGGTATAAATGTATTCCTGCGAAGTTATTCAGCATATAGATCACTGGGTGGCGCTCCACAATGCCTTAAACAGGGATACTTTAATTTTGATCATCCTGTATAATAATTCTCCAAATTACAGTCGATATCAGGCAAGCTATTATTAGATACACAACATTTATATGACTCATTCCTAAATTTATCTAAATTGTTCAGCCCGCCCCCTTTGTTGAACATTCTACTATTCTGTACAGTAACTATAAAATAGCAAGCCTTATTTTTTTTTCTGCACGGACTTTTTATTATACGCTCCAATGAGATTAAAATGCCTCGCTCAAGTCTTCTACTGCATGCTAGATAATATAAAATAGTGGTAATAATATTTCCTAACACTAACTAGAATTTATTTGTATATGCTGATGTACGGTCGAATTTGTTCGAACTTAGGTAGTAGTTAGCATCCATATAGTTTTAGCTTTTCGTGTGGAAATTGTTAGGCAGTCGGTTTCAATCTTTCACCATCGCCGAAATCGAATACATTTCTGCTGCGTGCTAGATAAGATAAAAAATAATTATATAATTTTGCATAGCCGAAATGAAGCCTTTTGGCTCTTCATTTTAGTAAGTAACATCTATTTACATTGACTTTTTTTTTTGTTTCATGAACAAGCATATGCTACAAAGACTCTCGCTAAGCCCTTGGTTCACTAAATCGATTGTTTTTAACACACTCCTGGTAAGCAACATATCTGGATCCTTAAAATAGTGCTCACCACATTTGCGATAGTCTTTTCCAAATGGTGGATCGCTCCTCCTAGGCGAACGAGGTTTAATCAACAGCACAGAGAGCAGGGTCTCTCTTTCTCTGACATTTATTTGTGAATGTCGTTTATACTAAAACACATATTTTAAATTTCGTTTGCCAGATAATATAAAGCTAAACTTTGGTTCACAAACTGTAAACATATAAAAATACCATAAAGTGCGAGTTGTAAATATAATATTTGCAACAATGTTTGTACAGCAAAATTAATGCAAATCACTTATCCCTTACATTCCGATAGTCATTATTTAAAGTTTGCTAAAATAAAGATCATGCATTTGCTATTTTAAACGTCATTTTATTAATGATTAATTATGCTTAAGATGCGCATTAATTCTAACACTGTGCGAATTTCTTAATTAAGAATACTCTTAATTAAGAAATTAAGAACCTGCCACCATTAAAATATTCGGAAAGGAACTAAACCTCCGCATTCCAGGAATTTCTCACATGTGCGTATTTAAGAAACTGCGACCCCATCATAGGGGAAGTCTATATATATATATATATATATATATATATATATATATATATACATATATATATATATATATATATATATATATATATATATATATATATATATATATATATATATATATATATATATATATATATATATTATTAATAAGGTGCTATTTATATAGAATATTCAATTGAAGTAAAACAAAAAAAAACTAATATTTCCATTCTTAAGTTGTTGTTTTTTTTTGTTTAATTTTATTTCGATATTTTCTTTTTTTTTTTTGTATCGTTAAAAGAAATTTATTTCCAAGCCATATTCTGCATTTTAAATAAACTTATATAAAAGAATTTTTCACGATTATCTGAAAGTTCGAAATTCTTATTAAAAAAAAAAAGAAGAAGAAGAAAAAAAAAAGATAAATTGCAGTGGCTATTCGTTTTCCTGATTGCAGTCTTCCAAGGAAATCCAGGACAGGTGTAGAAATAGCTTTGTTCACGTAACTTCTAGCACCAAGAAGAAGAAAAAAAAAAGAGTAAGTCTGTCCATTGTATGTGTAACCTTCTTTTCCCCTGGAGACACCGACTTTCCCATTAATCCCCCCGGAGTACAGGTTCTTCAGTCTCTCTGTTCTATGCACGGGAGACATAGCGATGTCCGACAATAGATTCCCATCTAGGCATTCCTCGCTTGATTTGCATAAGAAACGACTGCTGTTCTGGCACCGTTAGTGCGCTCCTATATTTAATGCAACCTGCTGCTGCTGTATTGGAAGCTTCATTCAGAGCGAAGTGGGAGATAAATGCGGACGCCATGGACGTGATCGCGGGCAAACAATGATCGCGGTCGGAGCTACATTTCATCTCTTCTCGCACAGCGAAAACCTTCGATAACCTCAAATGGACGGCCATTTAGAGAGGAAATGGAAGCCCCCAGCGAGCGGCGGTTTGCCGTCTACAGATGGACGACCTGCAATGAAGCCAAGATGATGGGGTCGCAGTTTCTTAAATACGCACATGTGAGAAATTCCTGGAATGCGGAGGTTTAGTTCCTTTCCGAATATTTTAATGGAGGCAGTGTGCAATTTTAGTGCCTTCCAGATCATCTTAAAATTGTGATGCTGGAGGTATTGGAGAAAAGAGAGAAGGAGAATGCATATTACGATGGTATTAATAAAGAGTCGAAGACAAATCCTGTTAGGGATGGCAAAATTGATTGTCACAAAAACGAAGGAAATGATTCTTCACTGCCGTAACGGATAATTCTAATTCAGTTATTTATTCTCTTGTAAAACGAACCCAACATCTATAAATAATTTGCACAAACTAGACTTCTAATTTAAAATGTATAATTGTTGCAGATTAAATGAAAAACCTTTAAACTTCCCTAAATATTTGTTAGGTTTTAAGTGCGTTTTTCCCCCGCACAATGTGTAATTCATCTATTAGATTCGCGTTGCTATTTTGCACGCATATATTAATTCCACCATTGCTTGACAGATTTTTAATAAAATTCAGTATTAGAGATTCTTTCAATAATTTATCGAAATGTTTAAACTTCATGGAAATAGCCATTTTCCGATTCTGAATTTGGCAAAACGTTTCAATACGATACAGAATAATAATAGTTGTTTTGCTTAGTTAGATACAGCATATAGTAAAATTTGCTGGTTCAGATTTTTATTAATATTTGCTATGTCATTTCTTTAATTTAAATTGGAACCATATTTAGCGGAAAAAATTGACAAAGCAATCCGATACTATAAAAAATTATATGTTGCACATTACAACGTGTCATGAGTGCTTTAAGCTAAAATGGATCTAGGCGTGCAATTGTTGTGTTCTCATATGTGAAGTAATGAATTACGTCACCACATAAGAATGTTCTTGAGAAACACTTTTTTTTATTGTCTCGAATAATTTGCTTACTGGTTATATTTGAAACAAATGTATTTGAATATAGTGAGATTCACAATTTAATGTAAAATAAATTCTTTCCCTCTCTTGTTTCCTTCTTTCATAATTATGTCTTTATAGTGTTTGAAATAAGAGTATTTCATTCCATGATCATTTCACTATAACTTAACATTTTTAATGTACTGCATACCTTATTTCTTATTTCTTTGATATAACAGCAGCGCTAGTAAGTTCATTGCTTCATTTCTTTTAAATGAACTTTTATTCAGAAGTCCGTTAAATTATCTTAAAATAAGTTTGCTGCGATGTAAACAACTCATTCTTCTTTGTATGTTTTTTGCTATTGTATGTTTTCATCATAATTATATTTTCTTTTCTTTCATAATTTCGCTTTTTTATTGGCTGTTTTATTTTTCCTTCGAACATATAATCGATGCCTTCCTGTGTTTTTCTTGTTAGCATCCACTGCTCAAATTTTTCTTTCTTCTCCGTCCCCGATCCAAAAGGAAGTGAAGAGATTAATAGCTCCATTTGCTGAAGGGGAAAGAATACATTTAACGATTTGGATACCGACGACGAAAAATATAACGATGTTCTTCCTTTTTTATTTTTTATTTTTTGATTCTTTCTCTTTTTTTTTTTTTTTGTTCCTTCTTTAGGCAGCAAGATAAAATTGATTGTGGCTACTTTAAAAAAGTGGACTCATCGGATACGATTTTCTGACTTGCTCATATATGGGGTGATTATCTGACAGGATATACTTTAACGAAACAGCCTTATGTCACGATACGTTTCATCAGTAGTTCACAGATTTAGAACCATTCTATGTCTGATAACTTATTACTTCTGTTTCTTAATTTTACCATCTTTTAAGATGGCATTGCACAGTTATCAGCAGAATTTAACTACTTACAGACATGAAATTACCAGGTCGAAATACCAAAAATTTAACAACTTCAAAAATGAAATTAATAAATCTTACAATGAGAATTTGATGACACTGGTCAACAAATGAAAAGTTTTTTTCCCCTTCAAAATGAATATAATTTAGTTGATTTTAGTACATTTTGAAATCTAAAAAAAAAAAAAAAAAAAAACTTAAATCTAGTTAGTCACTTGGTTGCTCTTTGGCAGTTTGTAATTCTAGGTGGACTAGAATTAAAAACTCAGTTTCAGTTTGTTTAGTGTAAAGTTTGATGTTTGCTGTTTGCTTTAATGTAAGACATGATTCGAACGTTTCTGGAACACTACTGAATCTGTCTTACATTAAGGAATACTATAACGCAAATTCGGTTTGTTCTAGTTCTCACTTGCACTCAAACATCTGATTTTTTTTTTTTTTTTTAATTTTTGACCGTGTCACATACTCGTATATGTTGTTTGTTACTAGTGTTAAGCATCGACACGTTACTTGCGCCATGGTTGCACTCATAAAGCTGCGATGCATTATTTGCATTCTTTTCAAGTTAATTTGCCTTCGTGGATTTAGAAGAAAGACTGGTCTACTGCTTTTTGGAATAGTTATTTGGAGAGAACCAAAGGGGTCATATAACAGATCGAACCTCTGTTTAAATAATAAATTCATATCATATCTGACCTTTGAATCTGCCATAAGACGAAACTGATCTTTAAATTTTTCAGTTTTTGTTCCACCTACATCTCAGAATATTGCAGCATTGACCGATGACGAAATTTCTGTTTCCGGTGCGAATAGGAAATCATCGTCATCAAATGAAAACATTTCACGAAGGTGCCAAAGAAAACTTCATTTCAATGAACATAAGGGGCATGCCTTATTCAAAAGTTTTCTTTCTTTCTTCATAGGAAGAAGGAACATTAGAGATTTGAATTTATCTAAACGACAGTCTGAACTTTTGGATCTCGTTTTCAACAATAGAACTTATTAGCTCCAGGAACGAAACGATCTGTTTTTGAAATAGAAACGAAATTTTAGTTGAATATTTGAAAACATACAATGAAATTTGTTACCGTGACGTAGATGTCCTTTTTAGAGAAATGAATGAAAGTTTAAGAACTAACAAGCGTGAACTATTCTGGAACAAGATTAAAGCAGTTTTGTTTCATAATAGCCTTCCGTACTTCCGTATGAGAAGTACGGAAGGCTTCTCATACTTACAAGAAGTATAAAAGAAAATATGCCCAAGTTGATGAAAGTAATAAGGTGGAAGGACTAACTACCAGTTGTGCCGATTTAAAAACAATTACACAACTGCTAGGCATGCAAGGAACATTTACAAAACGCTGGTGCTTTTTTTTTATTGTTTAGAGGAGAGCAAGCAAACGACGAAACATTCCATCAAGAAAAAAAGGCCTACTAGAAAAGCTTTTACCCCAGGAGGAAAGACCATGAACCACAGGCTCTTTATTGATTTCCAAGAAAATATTTCTGCCGTAAATGCATAATTAGCATTGATTCTCATGAAAAACGTGGCTAAAGCAACATGGACCCACATTCTCTTCTAAACTACAAGATTTACCATTTCAGAAGCCAAACTTGAGGAAGTTATATATTTGCTGGATCTCAAATGAATGAATTTAAAAGATAAAAACGTTTATTTAATTTCTGTCTAGACTTATTTTCTGGATAAAGAAGCTCAAATGAGAATGAAGTAAATGGAACTTTTTACACGGTAACATCATGGTAAAGGAATATGTAATGCTAGTAAAAAGGGACTGCTGTGAGATTCTTCAAAGAGAAACACACGAAAACTTAGCAGTACGAAAAATGAAGTATTTTTACACTTTTTAAAATAAAAATTGTGTATATTTGTACAACTATTTTTGTATTAATATTGTTAATATGTCAGAAAGAGAGTACCGTTGTTAACTTAGGGTATATCAGTGACAACTAAGTTCCTTTGACCGAGACATCTGCTGTGAGTAGCTAACCGCAGTTAAATTATAATCGATCCTCTTCACGTTGCCTTGTCTTGAGTATCATTTTAATTTTAACGTTTATATATACGAGGGTGGTCTGAAAAGTTTTCGGCCTAACAATGAAAAAACGAATTTATAATTTCAAAATTATTTTTATTTTTCAACGTAATCTCCCTTAAGACTAATACATTTATTCCAGCGAGGCTCCAGTGCCATTATCCCGTCGCTGTAGTGGTTCTCAGTAAGATCTGCAAAATACCCTCTACAGCTGCAATCACTGCTTGATTCGAAGAAAATCGCTGACCAGTGAGCAAGAGTTTTAATTTTGGGAAGAGACAGGAAGTCAGAGGGAACCAAATCTTGGGAATAGGGTGGATGTTCCAACAATTCATAATGCAGATCCCTAAATTTTCCCATTGCCAAAAACACCTTTGTGGGCAGGTGCATTGTCCTGATGAAAGATGATTTTTTTCTTCTGCAAAACAGATCTTTTCTCACGAAGTTTTACGTCTAGTCTGGTTAAAAGATCGTAATAATATTCCCCGGTTATTGTTTTACCTTTTTCAAGATAATTAATAAACAAAATGCGTTTAGCATCCCAAAACACCAATGCCATGACCTTTCCTGTTGATGGAACCGACTTTGTCTTCTTTGGCGCTGAACAACCGGCTTCTGTCCACTGTTTTGACTGCTGTTTGTTATAGTGAATCCAAGTCTCATCCATAGTAATAAATCGACGCACAAAATCAGTTTTATTCTTGTTAAAACGCTCCAAGCATTGATCAGAGATTTTTATGCGAGTGCGTTTTTGATCTGCAGTGAGCAAGCGCGGCACTCAATCTTGCGCAAAGCTTTTCATTTGCAATTCTTCATGCAAATTTTATCCTATACGGTCTTTTGAAATGCCTATAGTCTCAGCAATTTCCCTCACTTAGACTCGCCGGTCATTCAATACCATATCGTGCACTTGATCAATGATTTCTGGTTGTTACACTTTTTGGCCGTCCTTCACGCGGATCAACTTCAAGGCTGTACGGCCACGTTTACACTCGGCAACCCATTTCTTAATTGTCGAAAACGAAGAAAAATTTTTGCCCATAAACTTTTATGAACTTCGAATGAATTTCTTTTCTCGTTAAACCTTCTTTTACAAATAGTTTAATTACCGCACGATACTCAATTTTATCTGGAGAATAAAATTCTTAAACTCAGAGCAGACGTGAGCAATTTGAAAAACCTTAAGGAAAAGAAGCTGAAAAACACAAAAATCCGAAATAACCTCATAAAGAGATAATACTGGAACACAACCTATTGATGAAGTATTAGAGGAAGTGAAGCAAAAATAGTTGCAATTGCAGCTAAAATAAGAAGATACAGTGCATGCATTGAATTTGCGCGAAACATCAAAATTCGATGTTTCGCGCAAATCAGCACCAGTTTTACAAGAAAATTGATTGCTGCAGGAATGATAACCTTAAAGAAAATATAAATATAAATACAAAAGACAAAGAAAATACACTAAAGTTTTGGAAAAATCTATGGGACAACCCTAAGAGGCACAATAACAAGGCAAAATGGATTGAACAAATTACGAACGAATCTCAAGAACGAAAAATGGACCAACTGAAAATAACAACTGAAATGGTTCAAAAGCAAGCTAAAAAAATAAAAAAATGGTCAACACCCGGAAAGGATGAATTACATGGCTACTGGTTGAAATATCTAAGAGGCTTACATGAAAGACTTGCTAACCAATTTTATGATGTTTTAGAAGGAAAAAGCAAAGAAGAGTGGCTCACAGCAGGGAAAACGTTTTTGATCATAAAGAAAAAGGTCCAAACCCAGAAAACTTCCGATCAATAACCTGCCTGCCAACAACTTTTAAGCTACTCACAGGCATACTAGCTGATAAAATATACAGCTATCTTAAAGCAAATTCTCTTCTCCCAGTTGAAGAAAAAGGTAACAGCAAAAATCCAATAGGCACAAAAGACCAATTGCTGATTGATAAAGTGATTCTTAAAAATTACAAACGTAGAAAAACCAACCTTCATATGGCTTGGATAGATTATAAAAAAGCGTTTGATTCAGTGCCTCATAGTTGGATTTTAAAATGCACAGAACTATTCGGTATTAGCGAAAACGTGCAAACATTTTTGCAATCCAGCATGAAAAACTGGAAAACAACGTTGGTTATAAATAGAGAAGAAATTGGAGAGGTAAACATAAAAAGGGGCATCTTTCAAGGAGACTCATTATCTCCTCTATTGTTTATATTGTCATTGATCCACTTAACTAGAATTTTAAATAAAACTGCTCATGGTTATCAAACTGCGCAAAAGAGTGCAAAGATATCTCACCTTTTATACATGCACGATCTGAAGTTGTATGCAAAATCAGAGAATGAACTCGGATCGTTGCTAAACACTGTGCACATATTCAGTCAAGATATATCAATGGGTTTTGGCTTAGACAAATATGCAATTGCTGGAATAAAAAGAGGAAAGTTTGAAGATATGAACGAAATCGAGCTGCTCAGTGGTGAAATAATCAAGGTAATAAAATTCGAAGACAGCTACAAATATTTGGGAATTTTAGAAGCATCACAAATTCTGCACAATAAGATCAAAGAAAGAACTAGAGCAGAATACATAAGACGATTAAGAAAACTCCTTAAGTCAATGCTTAATGGTGGAATTTTGAAAAAAAGCAATTAATACCTTTGCCATACCTGTTCTGAGATATTCAGCAGGCATTATTGAATGGACACAGCTAGAGATGGAAGATTTAGATCGAAACACTCGAAAATTAATGACAATGCACCATGCCCTCAATCCTCGCAGTGACATTGATAGGCTATATCTATCACGCAAAAAAGGAGGTAGAAGATTATTACAAGTGAAGCAAGTTATTGAAGAATAAAAACGAAATTTAAATGATTATCTGCAGCAAACAACAGAAAAATTTCTAATTGAGGTAAGGAAAGAGAGTTTATTTAAACACATGAGACAAAATTGGAATACAAACCAACCAAGTAAAAGTGAGAACTGAAAGATGGAAAAATAAGGTATTGCATGGAAAATACCTTCACAGCATAGAGGACAGCGCTGACAGCAACTTGACCTGTTAATGGTTGATAAATGGAGCACTAAAGAAAGAAACAGAATCGGTAATTTTTGCATCACAAGAACAGGCCATTAAAACCAACGTTATGAAAGCAAAAATACAAAAAATTCAAGAAGACAGTAAATGTAGATTGTGCAAAGAAAAGGAAGAAACGGTAGACCACATTATAAGTGGATGCAGCAAAATCGCACAAATTGAGCACCGTAAAAGGCATGATAACGTAGCTAAGATAATCCAGTGGCATTTATGTAAAAAGTATGGGTTTGAAGTATCTGAAGACTATTGGAAGCATAAAGTTCACGAGAAAGTAGTTGAGAATGAAAAAGCTAAAATACTCTGGAATTTCAAAATCCAGACTTACAAAAGCTTGGAATGTAATACACCCGATATCACAGTGGTTGAAAAAAAGTGAAAACAAGGGTGTTAAGTTTATCGAAATATCAGTACCAGGAGATAATCGGATTGACAACAAAGAAAATGAAAAAATTACAAAATATCGCGATTTGCAAATTGAAGTTGCACGAATCTGGCAAAACAAAACGAAAGTTGTTCCCATAATAATAGGTGCTTTAGGCGCCATCCCTAAAACATTGAAAAAAAAACATGTAGAAGCACTCGAGTTAGATGGATTAAAAATTGGGCAGCTGCAAAAGGCCGCTTTGTTCGGCACATCTTTCATTTTTAGAAAGTATTTCCACAACTCATAGGCCCTTGGGTGGGGCTCGAATTAGTGGAATATAACCAGCGCCTTTTCTTAAGACTGAGGAAGCAAATCAAGCTTTGATGATTATATATATATATATATATATATATATATATATATATATATATATACAGAAAGTTTTTTACCTTGGGTATAATATCTGTTAAAGATACCAAGTTATTTAAAATATAAACCTGGTTTTATTTACTCCATTTCCCAAGTAAGCAAACAGATAAGTCAGTCAAGTTTGCGCCTGCAAGTGTTGCAAGTCTAGCTGATCCTGTACGTAGTGCAAGACCAAGGCAACTCGTGGTAAAGGTAGCATAAGTTCTGATCACTATTCTTAATATTTACCCTTAATGCAAAGATTTTTAAAAGAAATGTTTAACAGTTAAAAAAACAATTTAAAAGAATATATTTATAGGCATGTTAAGATACATAAAGGGCGTCAAGCTATTAGGGCAACCGTAGTTCAATCGGGATCTGCCATTCGTTTTGTTTAAAAGGGTATTAGCGATCCAACTGATCAACTTTATAATGGTTCTTCGCGTCTTAGGCGAAGAACCATTATAAAGTTCGAATCTCGTCTAGGACGCGAAGAACCATTATAAGGGCTTTACCGCAACTGAAATTGAATTTGCCCATTTCATCGTTTTTCCTTCCTGAAAAATCTTTGTTTTTATCTCGGGTGTTTCATAACCGCAAAAAAAAAAAAATAATAAACCGGCTAAAAGAACATTACGCAATTAACAGACAGTACTCTGGCTGATAACCTTTGTTGCTTCTTCCGTAATTCAAAAACAACAGCAATCTATAGTTATTAAAGTTCACCCACTGATGCTTCTCTAGCGAAACGAAAGTTGTGTTTGAGAAATAAAAATTTTATTTTCGCTAAAGCATATCGTGCTCAAATGGATGAGCTCAAAGCATCACTAAGCAGATTAGAGGGTGAAGAGGGGTCTTTAAAAGGAAATTTCAAAAACACATTATTACTTGGAAAGGAAATAGCAGTTTTTGCACAGAATCGAGAAATTCTATGAAAATGGGTAGCTACGATTGTGGAAAAAATAAAGAAGAAAGATTAAGTACTATTTCATCGGTAAGTGCATCTGGATTAGTTGAGGTGTTAGCAATGTCAGGATGTACAGGAACTGTAAACATTGTTTTGCAGGCCGTTCTCTCTCTCTCTCTCTCTCTCTCTTTCAGGAGCACTAAAATTACGTAATCAAAAAATTATAGCATTGACCACTGCTAAGAATTATTAGTTTCGTTGGGAGTTAACTTCAAATATATTATGCGCAAGCTGCACAACACATTCCTTCATTTTGGAAGGTAGGAGGACGGTGTGGGAACGTGGTGTTAAAATTCTTTTTTATTTGATAGGAGGTGTAGCCATTGGCCAAAAATGTATTTTTTTATATCGGTGAGTTCTGCGTTGAGTGTAATTTTATTATCCGAGTAAATTTTACCCGGTGGAGTAATGTTTTTATAGTTCCAGATTGTTGGGAGGGAGGGATATGTGACTATTATTGATAGACGTGTCTACCTGTGTGTGTGTGTGTGTGTGTGTGTGTGTGTGTGTGTGTGTGTGTGTGTGTGTGTGTGTGTGTGTGTGTGTGTGTGTGTGTGTGTGTGTGTGTGTGTGTGTGTGTGTGTGTGTGAGAGAGAGAGAGAGAGAGAGAGAGAGAGAGAGAGAGAGAGAGAGAGAGAAGGGGGAGACTGTAGACGACTGTGAAGGTCAGACAGCCATTTTGTTGTCTTGTAACTAGGGTGTCTAAGAAGGGCAGACTGTTGTTACTTTCTGTTATGAATTGGATCCTTGGATGTTGGCTGTTCAAATGGGGTAGGAAAGTGTGTAAGGTGTCCCGGCCATGTGGCCAAATTGCAAACACATCGTCCACATAGCGTAGCCAAATAGTGGGCGATGTGTTTGCAATTTGGCATAGCGTAGCCAAATAGAAAGGGACGAGTGGGAATTTAGGATATTCTTTTTCAAATGTCTTCATGAATAAGTTAGCCAAAGGGGGCTGGAAAGGAAAGAGAGCCTATGGTTTTACCCTCTATTTGTTTGTAGAATTTTCCTTCCCAAACAAAAGATAACACTGCACTCAACACAGAACTCACCCACATAAAAAATACTTTTTTTTTTTTGCCAATGGCTACACCTCCCACCAAATATAAAGATTAACACCAGGTACCCACACCGCCTCTCTCCCCCTCCACCAAACATAGATCACAGAAAATCCATCCCCATCCCCTATATTCGTTTCGTTTTAGAAAAAAAATGGGCCAAAATCTTAAAAAGGCCCAATCTTGTGACTATTTATAAAAACTAGCACCCTCTTATTTCTCCCTCAAAGACCAGCTACAACCTCTGGATTTAGCTAGAGTGCACCAGGTATCCTGCAGCTGCAACCTTCTTATTATGGATAATCCTTTTTTTCACTGGATCCTGTGCCGGGTATCCAGGGTATGGTCTGCTAATCCTGAGCAGTCGTAGTGCTTTGATATAATATACGTTCGAGAGGCTTTTCCTCGAATCTGCTACAGCTCTGACCAACTATCTTAACCTAAACAAATATGGTTATATCAAACTGCCCCTCATATGGGAAAACCTTCATCGGCAGACATTCAGCCTAACGGCCGAGAACACCCAAACAAAGCCAAGAGGTGGCGTAATTATAGGACTTTAGGTCTTCTCTTCCTGTATCTCTCCTATCTCCATCTTTTTACTGAAGTGTACATGCGTGTACATGTTTAATACCAGTGTATTAGTCCCTGAAGATGCCGATTTAACTCCGGCAAAATATAGGAATTAATGATTAAATATTTTAGCTATTATTAAGCCTGCTTTGTTAATTTCCATAAATGGTATACAATGCTGGACAATCAACGTAAGCCTAAACACCAGGATTACTTCATTCACATGTCATGATTCCTCCCCCCCTCGTACTATGTCTGCCTATATTTTTATCTAGTTCTGCATTTAGGAATAATAACGTTCAAATGGAAATAGGCCACTAATGGCTGCATAATTTATTAAAATATTTTACTTACCTTCAATGCAAGCGTCATTTGAACTGTTGAGTCTCTAGCAAAGAAATGCTTGATATAGATCATTTCATAATTTCAGGACTTTAACAAAAAGTTAAGCTCCTGAAATTTACTGGACTCATTTAATTGATGATTGTGAGTTAGCATGGCGTGCCTACTTAACTTACCTTTTGTAACCTGTGATGACTGATTTCGGAGTGTTTCTAAAAAATTGTTTTCAGATGAGTTGAAACAAACTAATCGTAATTATTTCCATATTCATGTTTCTATAGTTGTTAAATTTGTTCGTGTTGATGTTTTTTTAGAAAGGAATGAAAGGCAGAAAGGAATTTTCATTCTTTTCTGATATTTCGCTAGCTTTAGCTGACGTTATCTAGGTCTAGGTACTCGAATAGTATACTTTCAATAAAGATAAAGAAAAATGACCTACAGTCCAATGACATTCACTTGAAAGGAAGTTGAAAGCGAGAGCTGCGCCTCTCGCGACGATCTTCTGTATTTAATCGTTTATACATAAACGATTAAATAATAATCGTTTTCCCCATCCGTTTGATTGTCTGTTCCATATATTCTTTTTTATGTTTTGGACTGAGGTAGGTCACAATGTCTGTTCAAAATATTTTTTTACTACATTGCAGGGATACTGTAGACATCTGGAAAGGATCCTGGAGGTCTATGATCTGTTTTAGGAAGGTAGAGACTTTGTTTAGTGGTTTATAAGACTGTTCTAATCCTGTATGGTTTGGGAAGGTGGCCCAATCTCTCTCTCTGTTGTGGCGTTGATGGAAGGTGTAAGGGATATATTCATATGTAATCCAGTTTAGGAAGGTTAAGGTGTTGGCATTCTTTTCAAGGAGTTTGGAAACAAGACAAGAAAATCTTTGGAAAATTCCTTAAAAAGACTAATAGTGTTCCTTTCTTTTGTTTCTACGTTACGAACTACGATGACAGAAAGTACCGCCAGCACTGTTGTGGTTGAACGGAACCTCAACACAGCACAGCTCTTTGTATGACGGTCATCACCGTACTCTTGGGAAAAATAAACACCCATTCACAGTCTTGTTGAGTGGTGCGTGAAACAGACTTGAGGGTAAAGTGAATGATAGAATAGAGTGCTGTAAACCGTGTTTGCGAAAGGGAATTCATGGATATAGCTGTGCCACATTTTGATTGGTTCGTTGTTTGGAATTACGGCCGAAACAGCTAAGGCTGTGAGATTGATGTGTTGTGTCTGTAAGCTGATTGGGTTTCCTGTTTCGCGGGATGAACAACCCAAGTTTACCTGAGGAAAAACCCAAGCCATCTGCGTATAAGAGTATTCTGAGCGGAAATGGGAGGGGACATGAATGGAATCATTGATAATTACGTACACCTTGATTTTCATAGCATGCTAACATCCTCTACTCAAACTTCCCTATATTACTATACGGCTAAGAATGGTTTCTTCATGTAGCCTTCTGTCGCGTCACAAGCATTTTGTCTTCTCGCAACCTCAATTTTTATCCATGAACGTTGTTCCTTTCTCATAATGTTCCACTGCACTCTTTAACAAGAGTCCATTTCCCTATCTCAATCATGTCCGTACATCCCTTATTCTTTGGTGTTTAGATTCTCCTTGATATATAGTTCGCAACGCCATACACATACACTGCTTGTCGTTATTACTTTTCTTTCGAACCCTAGTAATTTTTATATGCTGTTATTCCTTATGGCTTGTCAAATATGATAATAAAATGGAATGCTTTATAGAAGATTCGTTTTCGCTAAATTGGAAAATACATACATTTTGGTAATCGTATATAACTCTCTACGCGAAGTAATCTAAATAATTCTAAATATGTATATTCCCTTGTGTGTTTCTTTATGCAAAATACTGCTATTAGGTCAATAAATAAGCGTAACATGTTAAAATTGTGATCCCAAGATCTTTTTTGAAAACATTCATCTTTTTATTTTTAACGCAGAGCATATAATAAAAATCTAATGGTAGTTTTGCTATTTAGTGGTCAGTCGCTTGCAAGCTTCGATGTATGTAGACTTAGCATGGTATTGAGTGTACGATACTCAATACGATACTGATTGTACTGCGATACTTATCTAATACGAAGGTTTGCGCTTTCTGCCGAAGTGACGTTGCATAATTACTATTATATTTTTGTATACGCTTCGCTTTAAAGTAAAAAAAAAATAGCTGAATATGTTCTTAGATCTTTAGGACTTGAATCACAGTACAGCTTCCTTTACATATTTAGCCCAGTGGTTTGTTAGCCAAGTAACTTGGTTTCTTGTAAGCCTAGTTCTGGTAATGACAGGACAATTAATCCAATTGCCATTGTCTGTTATATCTGCCATTTTATGGTGTTGCCGATTTTCCTCTTTTATTAGGGTAAAATCCAAAATCCTACCACTGGCATATGTGATCTTCCAATGCACATTAAGTTGAGAAAAAAAAAAGCCCATATGTTTTTTGATTCTCTGTAGATGTGCTACTATAGAGGAGCTGAATGTGTGTATATAAATGTAGAAGTTTATTTACTCATGTATTGTATCTGTATCTACTCTTATTATGACTTCATTTTGTGTATATGTATGCTAGTTGATTATCGTTACCTCAGGCGGATTTTTTTTTTTTTTGAAAATTTTAAAACAGTGCTGTTTTCAGTTAGAATTATTAAACCTAGCTATGACTGATAAGGCCCTAGATGTGTCTTTTGTCTAGGATAGCGTCGATTTCTAAAATAAACGAATATAGTAATAGAAGAAAAAAGATCACAAAAATGAATATTGTGTAAGAATAAAAAGTAATACCAGTAATATAAATGAAATATGTTCAGAGATGTGAATGGATTATTATTATAAAGGAACCTAAGATTCAGCAAGTTATTCACAGTAGCGTCGAATTCATTTAGTATTTAAATGTATTTTTAAAAGTCGAATAATAGATATGTAACTGTGAGGCGTGCTATACTTCATAAGTATATGCTTTTATTCAAAAATCAATTGATTATAGAAAGCCGCAGAAAAATTACTTATAATGATTGGATATCGAAATATGTAAGGATTCCAGTTTGGAAATATTAATTATAATTAAAGAAACTTAGATGCAGAAAATGATTTGTATGCGTATTTTTTCATTGTACTGCAAGAACCTACCAAATTTCAATGTATCACCAAACGCAAAAATAGTTTATTTATTTTATTTTATTATTATTTTTAATAATTTATCAAAAGTAGGAAGCATATTTTGATATATTTCATGTAGTAGGGAACCCAATAATGTTGGACTCTGCCTTCCATTATGATACTACCGATTACTTATGTTGTACAACGGATATAAGAAGAAGGTGAGGTAAAAGCCAAAATCGAAAGATCTAAATATGAAAGAGTGTAGTATTTTATAGTTATTAATGCTAATTAAAAAGGCGCAGCTTAAATTCTTTTGAGTAATATAGTCACATTTTTTTGAAATTACTCGAACTTCTTCCCGTCTTTTCTCTGGTATTCCATACATGAAATAACATAGGCAATATATCATGCAGATCGATAGCGAAAGAATGCATATTTGTGATGAATAATTAAGGAGTGAGTTTCAGAGTGGTTAGGAGCTGTGTCCTAATGGACTGTTCCATCACTTAATAAACGTTAAGCTGGGAGAAGTAAGGAGATAAGTGAATAGTAAAGTTTTTTTTAAGTGAATATGAATAAACGTGCGTCTTAAAGACATAATTGTAAAATGACACAATAGGACTTGAATTGAAGCATTGGCATATGGATTAGATTAGAAGATTTCTTTGTCATACATTGCTTCATTGGGATCAGAAAATCAGAAAAACGTCTTTTTAATTAAATTCGCATGTTTTTTTTTTCAAAACCTTTCTCATAAAATCGAAAAAAAAAAACATTTGAGAAAACACTGCTCTCTCTCTCTCTCTCTCTCTCTCTCACACACACACACACACACACACACACACACACACACACACACACACACACACACACACACACACACACACACACACACACACACACACACACACGCGCGCGCGCGCGCGAGCAGGGATGTCATGAAAAACAACGTTAATCTGTAATTTTCATAGGGGGAGGGGGAGTGCCTTTTTCAATTTTATTGCAAATTGGAAAAGGTGCCCTGTTGTTTGTTAGAAAAGTTCCACTGGAGAAAACTGAAAACCGAAAAAATTAAATAAAATTGCTTAAGAAAAACTAAAGTAGGACAGACAGTATTCAGCAAAAGGCCTTTCATTTTTTTGCAATTAAAACACTTGAATTGCCATAAAGGAGTAAAGACTTATAATCAAATAAGATGAACGGTGGAGATTCTTCATTTCAATTGAGCCTTACCTTTGAGGCGAAAAATCTTGGAGTGTTTGGTTCAGATGAGAATATGGTGGCCGAGGAAACTGAATTCTTTGTTATTTTTTATTTATTTAGCATCCCCCACACACGAAAGATTGTGAAACTAACAGGACATCAGTACCTCGTATGGATTGAGTTTAGAATATTATAAATGAATTGGAATTTAAGTTTAATTAACTGTTGAAATGTATTGTGATGCGGAATGAATTTGGTAAAATTATAATTCTAAGCAATGATAATTATCATTGATTAGAATTGGCATAGAAAACGTTGAGAGGGACACGAAATGATGTCTGCCTCAGCCACTCCTTTGCATAACGTGACATACCAATTAAGTGAACATCCATCTTACAGAAAGTGTAGTGGGTTGGATATAAATTGCTTGTTTATTTAATTTACGAGAGTACATATGGGAAAGTTACCAAATTCTTCGACAAAGTATGACCTCTGTATCTCTTTCATTCATAACGTTCAAAATCCCTATCCTTTCAAGCATGATTTGAAGTAATAATGACGGGTTATTTTGACTCGTAAGTAGTTCTGAGTTATTTTGACTGGAGTGAATTATAAAATTCATTCGTCTCATTATCATCAGCATCAAACATGTCCTTAAGCGCCCAAGTCTCATTGGATTTCGTAACCATAATTCTTCGATAAAGTATACGTACAGCCATAGGTTAGCACTGTGCCTATAAATATATTTTGTACTCGTGCGTTATGTGCTCCCGCTGGTTTTCCTCATTGCGGATGAAAAACCCGAATTTCCTGGAAAGAAAAATCTGCCACCATTGTATAAGACGGGTTAACTCAACTCTAATTGAAAAGCCCTAATAAAGGTTCTTCGCATTCTAGATGAGATTCCAACCCAAATCCTTCCGGTCGAAGGGCATCATAGAAACATCTCCGTATAAAGTTAAACGCTAGGTTTAACTTTACTTATATTTAATTGAATATATCTATTCCATTATATATAATACCTACTTGTTATTACCTAGAATGTATAATACCTGACTAGTTTTTCAAGCCCATGTAGAAAAAAAAACAAAAGAAAAGATAATTTAAATTTATCGCTATTTAATCTCCACGTATTCGTTATCAGTAGGTTTTTAATATTACTTGAGATATTTCGGTGAAAACTACATCGAAAGTTACACGTTGACTACTTCTGCAATTGTTATGCGTTCTGCATAACAATTGCAGAGCTGCAATAGCATCGAAAGGAACATGTTAGCAGCGAATCAAACCGTAAAACTCCCGAGCGCATGCCATTTGAATTTTAGAAATAAATTGCTTGTTCTCTGCCCAAACAGGAGAGTGACCCTAGAATAAGGCTTTTGGGTTAAAGGTAAGATATTTAACTAAATAGCTTACCTTTGAATATCAAGTTTATATCAGATCAGATTATATCGGATTAGTTTCTGATTCAAACAGATTTCTCGACGAGAGCTTTCTCCTAACGTAAGGAGATAATGAGGAGATAGTGGGCAAGGAAGGATGGAAATCTGTGTGTGAACTCTATCCTTAGTTTAAGAAGGAATTCCATTCACTTATTTCTGTAACTTAAGGTTTCATTTGTTGTGTTTGCTTGCATCTTTTAATGCTTACAAAAATATGTAGTATCAGTTTAAGCACTTTGTTAGTTTATATATCAATTAGCAAATATTATTGGTCTATATATTGGATATAAGATTTGTTTTTGAAATGGATGTTATAATAATGCTGTTCATATCTTCAAAAATATCATTGATAGAAAGGATATTGAACAGAAAAATAGAAGACGAAAAATGTTTTAATCAAATTAGGCCTCCAGTATGCAGTAGGATGAAAACTGTGGAAGAAAATTATATAATCTAATACTTCTCGATATTACGGATTATTCTCGTGTATTTGAGTATGCCACAACCAAGTTTCTGCTTACCTTCACTTAAGATATTCTGTAAAAGTACTTTAGCTAGTATATAATGTAAGAACATATTAACTCTGTTAGTATTTAATATCTCTGACTGAAGCCGGGATTTGTATGTTGCACGTTCCTTAGTTCTCTTCAGTTTACTCTTGAAAAATATGTCGTGCTTCCTATATAAATTTCGAAATGTCTAATAAACTTTGACGTTACTGAAAGACAATAGAACGAGGTGATTAGCAATACAAATGTAATAGCCCCCCCCCCTTCTTATAACTATAAATTTAATCATATATAGGAAGCTGGATTTTACAACACAAAATTAAGAACATAAACTTACGTGGAGATAAAAGTGACTCCATTATTATACAGTATCATTACTGCTAATCCTTTATGTAATAATGTGACATTATTTTCATAGAAGCAAGTAATTTCTAAGATTTAGTTTCCGTTCCTTTAAGCTAAGCTTTAGGATTTGCTCTTTACTCATAGTGGCCATTTTAATTACATATATCATAGAGACAAGTGGAACATTCTTCTGGAGAAAGACAGATTTGATTAAAATACAGCTTCTACAGGTGTGAATGTGACCCAATCGCTCCATTTTGAAAAGGAAAATATTGAGGAATATAAATCTACGGGAAATGCGATACCAGCTTCAAGGAATCTACTGCTCATTATCTGTGAGCGTTTTAATCCATAATTCTCTCAAATTGCCTCTTCCGCTCTGTATTTTACTAAGCATGTAATTAAGGTCTCTGATTAGGGAGGACTCCACATCTAGCTAATTAAACAACTAATTGGTCATAGTCCCAGATAGTTATGTGTAGAAACGACTTCCTGGTTCATCCCTTTTCATTAGAAACACATCGCAATTAGTCATATTTAGTACTCATGTCTGCTTATGAATGGCACCAGTTTCTGTTATATGACGATAATAACGTGGAAGCTTTAAGCTGGAATTACATCTCCTGATTATCCCAATATTTCATTTCTATGATGCACTAGAGGTTTGAAATAAAGAGGAACCCATCTGATATTCCTTAAAGTGTTATGTTCCAAGTTATGTGCAAAGTGTGATGGAGCAACATTTACTAGCAGATATTTTGGTGAAGTATTTCCGAAGAGAACAAATGTTTTTTGTTTTTTTTATCGTTGAATAAAATATTAGTGAATAACACAGAATAGTGATGTACTGTGTAATGTTGTTTTTTGAATTCAGATTCAACCTGTTCTCTGCATAATACTGGAGCAAAGAAAGCAATCCTCGAGTTACTATTACGAAATTCTGTTCATGTTTAAACGATAATGAATGTAGTTGATAGCTAATCCCAATTTCCGAAATGTATCATGAAAACATCTAATCTTTAGGAAGGTTCGTAATAGAGTGTGTACTAAGCCGACGGAGATGTATATTCGATGTGACAACTGTCGGTACGGATTACAAGCTTGTTTCACGAGCGAAATGTAGTGTGTATGTGCACTTCCGTTCGCTTTTCCCCGTCGGCATCTTTGTTTCTTTAGGATAGTCGGATGGGTTAGCATTTCCTATCTACATATTTGTTTCTTGTAGCGCAGCGTGCGTCTTGATGTGCGTGTGCGACGGTAGTTGTATTATTGGCCTAAGGCTAATATGTTGATTATTGCTAAGGTATTTAGTATCGTGTGAGAGTCCTGTGAGCTTGTTGAACTCTCCGTGCGAGCTATTGTATTAAGAAGCAGCATTGCACAAAACGTGGAATTAAATTATATTGTTGAATAGAGACCAACACGAATCTATAAAGTCGTGAATCTGCAGCTTAAACACAGCATGAAATATTTGCATCGCAGAATTCAGTACAAAGGAATGTCACAACTCGGCATTTCTCTAGCAGAAATGTTCACAATTCAAGTTGGCATCTGGTACCTAACATAAATAGTGATTTCCCGCTTCACTTCGTTATAATAATGAATTAATAGTTATAAATATTCTTTTTGGAGGAATAATCCGAATACTTTTCAAAATACTGCTACTGTTGAGGTATGAAATAAGTGAGTTGTGTAGCTACCTGATTCATTGGTTATTGGGATTATGTATTCATAACAGAAGCTTTCCTTTTATTAGTTAATGATGCATTTATTAAACTCGTGTGATACAATCAACTTATTTGCTTATTTGTATAAGGCTACTTAATGTGTAAATCATCTTATATTTGAGTGATCTTAAATCTTGAATAAATAAAAGGATGGATTTTCATTTCTGAAATCACAAATTCTTGAAGGAATTGAAATTCACATTTTGGTCTTCGGGTACGTTATTAGTATGACTGTTCATCTTCTCTATAGGAAGGCGGGGAAGGAATATCGACATTTCTCTTCTCTCTCTCTCTCTCTCTCTCTCTCTCTCTCTCTCTCTCTCTCTCTCTCTCTCTCTCCTCCTCCTCCTCCTCCTTTTGGTCATTCCTGTTTTCTAATGGCAAACATTTTTTTGGATCTGTTTATTTTGCTCATTGAATTGAACAGCATGTGTTGTATAAAGTCGAATTGATCACCGAAGTTCGTTTTCCCACTTAGTAATGTGAGTTTCACCTCGTCTATTTTTCTAGGCTCACTTACTTTGATATTATTATCGAAAACATATTGAAAGAAAAACAGTTTTATACTTTCATTGTCTCTGCGTTCTATTCAGTTTTATGCGATTTTGTACTGTCTATCTTTAAATACCGAAAAATCTTCCATTCACAGACTTGTAATGTGATGTTTACATTATTTGTATATCTGACGGTGAACAATTCAGGTTGGAAACTGAACAGAATAATATTACGTGATCAGTCCAGTCCAAGCATCAATAACTGCACCAAAACTTGATGTATATTTTTCGACTCAAGTTATTCCATTGAATTGATTTTTTTTCTTCGTTCTAAGTTCAATTTTTATTTGAGGATAACTTTCATTTATCAAACAAATCAAACAAACACTGTATTATAAGAACGTGATTTCTATGGAGCGTTTTAATACCTGTGGTGTTAGAAATTGCTAATACCTGTGGTAATCGAAGTTTGTTCGCACAATATATCCGTTAGTATGACAAACTTTTGTCATCACGTTATTAAGCTGCATTTGGATATTTACTCGAATTTATTTTATCCTCAATGTTGAAAATTAGCGATCTCAGATTATAAAAAAAAAGTAATGCCATTCATACAAATAAAAACAGGTTTCAAATAAATAACGACATTTTGGAACTAGTTTTCTCTTTCTCGCTGAATATGAATCGAGGAAAATTAGGAATTAATACTACGTCTTTTTTTTTTCCCTATTTGCATTCTTGGGATCGGTGGTTTGTATGGGAAAAGAAGGGACAAATCAGTCTGGGTGCATTCGACTGGATTGGCAATTTATTTCCTATGTAAGTCTTATTATCAGATATGGTGTATAAAAACTATCCTTCTTTGGCTTTCCTATAAATGACTCTATAATAAAACTGCAGTATACAGGTATCTTAATTCAATTTCGTGTACCTCTGTCAATGGGCACTTTTCCTTTTGTTGGGTAGCACCACGTCTAGCGATTATAACAAAAGCGTTCATTTATTGTTTTATACTATCTCTCTTATGTAAGTTTGGGAGAAAGCACCGGAGAAAAATGTCGTTTTCTCTTCCCTCCATTCGCAACACGTGAAGCTCTGTCACATTGTACATTCCCTTGGGAAATCCCACGAATTATTTGCAAGCGGTTCACGATCTTCCTTCCTTCCTTTCCCATCACCCTTTTTCTTTATCTTTTTCACCCCCCCCCGCTTTTATTTCCTCCATTTCCAAAACAACCCTCTTATAAAGTCGCATTATCTATGGCGCACATTCTTTACGGAAAGCTAGCAAGGAAAGAAACAAATAATGAGCCCTGCTACCAATATTGGAGACAGAAAGGCGGCAGTTTGTATAATTTATTAGTGCCATAAAATATAAGGTGTACGAAATGAGCCAGGCCTTCTTCTGTCTGTTTTTATTTTATTTTATTTATTTATTTTTTTTTTATTCTTTTCTTTGGTTTCGATCACAAGAGCAAGTAAAAATTAATTCTGAAAGTTAGCAGTGCCTCAACTCAACCGGACGTATAATGAACTTAGAAAGATCTCATCTTCAATCATGCACGATGAATTTAAGAATCAATATTTTAAACGGGATTGTTTTTCTTGTTCAGCAGTAGAAGAAAAATGAGAATATTCATTGTGAAATGCTTATTCAGCCAAAAAGCGAAATAAATATTACTGCCAACAAAACAGAACTGTTAACCAAAGTAAACGAAAACTGTTACCGCCAAAGCGAAATAAACACCACCCACCAAGTGTAAAAAAAATGAACGAATATTAGGAATTCAGTTTTAATGAATATTAGGGATAGTCCAACAAATTCTTACAACAGTTTTAGTGGTGGAAGAACTTCTTGTCAGTTTTCCTTTTTCGTTTACCTTTAACAGTTACGCTGAGACAGGAAGACAGCATAAACATGTGGCAGAGCCGCTGGAGTTCCGGGCAATGATGTTCTGTGTTGTAAATGGCAATCCTTAATAGCAGTTCTTTGTCGAAGATAAAAGGGAAAGTGGGAAGACCTTCCACTACACTCTGTTGCTTCCAGCATCAATTTGCTTCATATGATGGATTGCTTCGATAATTAAGGACAGCAAACGGAGAAGTTTAGAGGGAGAGAAAAGAAAAGGGTTCCAATAACTGAATCTCTCTCTCTCTCTGGGAACTTTACATTTGCTGTAATTATCTGAGATAGCAAAAAAAAAAAATGCAGAATACACTGTGCAGTACTAGGGCAGAATGAGAGAGCCTTGAATATCATATGTCAACGTCGGCACGGTTAGTTTGCCAATAGAATTAAATGAGCCGTGGAAACTTTAGATTATAATCTTCCAGTACTGACTTTAATTTCTTTGATTTCTTAACGCCTAAAGGAAATCCGTTATGTAAATTTCCCATTTCGTTCTTTACGTTTCATGCATTTTTCCTGCATAAATTTCTGCGTTCCATTCCTTTCCATTAGCTATGTTTTTGTTATGAGATTTTTCTTATGTCGATCTTTTTTTCTCTATATAATGTGCAGATAGATAATGTCTCATTTTAGTCAGCAGCTGCATTATTTTATGTTTTCGGTTAATAATATTTCGATGTTTTTGTAGCGTCTGCGGTTTGCCTATAAAAATTATCATTTTAAATAAAAATGCTTGTCTGTTTTTATATTACATTTAAGACACAATTAGTGAGAATCGCAGAATTTGGATGTTTTTCATGTATTACACGGTTTATCTAGATTAGCAAAACTAGAAAAAAAATTTTTTTTTTTGCATAACCTTTAACAGGATTAAAGGTTAGCCTGTTTTCGATATAAATACAAGGTTTTTTTTAATATATGTAAAGCGTTATGTTTATTACTCAAAGACGGCTTAAATTAATCATTTTTTTCTCTAGGTGATTTTGTAGATTTAGCTGAATTTCAAAAAAAAAACAAAAAAAAAACGTTTTTCCTTTCTATATAAGACTAGCTAACCTACCTTCAGTAGAAAAGTCCTTATACAATAAATTTACAGGATTTTACAGGATTGGCACATTGGCACTAAAAGAATGATACCCACCGGGATGTATCATTCTCTTAGCTGTTATACTGCTCTGTTTAGAACAGTGGAACATTGAATGTGTTCCACTGTTCTGAACATATTCAGTTGTTCATATTTAAACTTCAGTTGAATGGCTGCTCACCTCGATTCACGCTAACATCATGATATTTCGTTAATTCTGATTACCTGATTAGCCACACAGTACAGTGTCTCTGAGAAGAGAACTAACTAATCATGCCTTAGTTTCCAAGTCAAGAGACGAGTATTTTATAATAATATACTTTTTAACATATCAGTTATATTTGAGGGGACTGTTCTTATTAGCCTAATCGTAATAAATAATTCAATATGAAACATATCGTAACATAAAAGCTACTAGCTACTATTCTCGTTTCCTCCGATATATACTGTAATATTTCAATATTTTATATGTTTCACGCCAAGGCATTTTGAAAACTTTAGCATATCTGTGTCTGGCAATCAGGAGCCTGGTTGATTGTCTCCTTAGTGATTAGCGTACCCACTCTCCAACCATCAGGCTGCGTATTCGAATTCCGCCTTGAGCATGGATGTTTGTGATTGTCTTTAGGTGGGAGATTAGTTTCTTGGCCCTGAGAGACCACAGTCCCGCTTATTGGAGGTCTTAAATGGCTTGAAAAAGTTCCATGATTGGTCTCTAGGGCAAGTTTTCGGACTATGGAAGAAATAAATAAAAATTACAAAACATGTATAAAATGATAAAAAAAAATAGGGAAAAAATCCTTAGTCCATCCCCGGTAACACATGTACTATAGATTTGCAAATATCCTTTCGTGAGTAGGAGCAACATAAAAGAAAGATAGATGAAAGAGAAGAGGGAAAGTTCATTCAGTAGTTTTGAAGCTGGAAAGTTTTTGAATGAAACCGGAAGAATGACAAATGACAAGTTCAGCAGAAAAGTACTCATGGAAGGTCAGCATCATAACAGCCTACTGCAGAAATTGGCCGTTGATGATCTCAGTTAATTTTGAGAGGGATGAGCTGAGGACATTGGGAAGGTCGTTTGATAGTTGACTTTTATCTCCGGTTTTTTTTTTTTTTTGTAATTGGATGAATATGGACTAGTTTCATGCTGTATGCGTTGATTGTTAGGACGATATAGGATACGTATTAATACTGCTGTACAGACATTGTGGCCATTTGAAATTTGTTGATATTTAAGTTATTCAAATATCTTCTGGCGTCTTTCTGGAAAAATTCTAGACTTTTGCCAGAAATATGCTTCCTCTGGACGAAGCATGTAATGAGTTCTTCTTGACCTCTCTCTCTCTCTCTCTCTCTCTGTGTGTGTGTGTGTGTGTGTGTGTGTGTGTGTGTGTGTGTGTGTGTGTGTGTGTGTGTGTGTGTGTGTGTGTGTGTGTGTGTTGAGTTGGTTTTTTTTTTAAAGTAGGATTTGAATATTTTTTAACTCTTATAAGCTAAAAAATATTCAAGTGTACGCTGATTGTGAAGCTGGAGCGTTGTATCAATCTACTTTTGATATGCTGATTTTTTCTTGTAAAGTATTGATTTGGTAACTTCTTGGACACCCAAGGCTTTGAGTTTGTTTTTACTCAAATTCTTCAACTTGTGGAGTGAATAGGAAAATTTATAAAGGAGCCAGAACGCTCCTTCTAGAAGGTTTACTCGCTAGCTGGCCTGTAAATTTCCTGATGCGCTACCATTATGTTCAGTCTCTTGTGCAGTCCTGCGACGTCTTAACTCTACAGCTTGTCTGGCTCGTCCTGGAAGAGTGTAACTTGCACTGCATGTAAAATTGTTTGGTGAACAGAAAAACCGGAAATCTTTCTTTGAAGACGAAGCACTATAAAAGCCACTTCAGGTCTGTTTTAAGCAAAGTGATAATGTTTGACTCGGTGGTGATAGAGATATCTCATGTAGAGGTCCAGATAGATGAGGTATCTATTTTTACTCATTTGTTTAGATTCATATTTCAAATATGTTAAGTATTGAAATTTTATACATATAAGAATTACTTTAAACATAGAAAAAAGACTGATAACAGTATTAACACAACTGTGCCTGTGCGGCATACTCGTAGCATTTGACAGTACAAATGCCGCACAAATTTATATTAACTATTGTTTAAGTGCTGTGTTGTCACGAATGCTTACATCAAAATTGTCATCCCCACTAATATGGCATTGTACTACATCATGAATTTTTTTTCTTATTATTATAATTGTATTCAACATATTACATGTTTTAATGTGTGCACAAGGATCACCTAAACGAATTCAGCATTCTGTTCGTTTGAACTCGATATGAATAATATTTGAGAAAACTAGATTTAAACTTCCATACCTTTTAGTACGGAATGTAAAGAGGTCTGTTTCAACAGGATCATCTCAAACTGGGCGCGTTTTAATCTACAGATAGTAGACATATCAGTAAATTTACAGTAATATAAATTTAAACAATATTAAAAGTTGAAAAAATAGCAAAATCAGAATAAAAGTAATTCAGTTCGCTAGAAAAAAAGGAAAAAAATACTCTAAAACGGCAGTCAGAGTACATTCTAAGTTCATTAATCTTTTACTCTTTGAGATTGCATTAAAAAGAGACAGCTGACATTACATTAAAATGCTTTTTTTATGCGCATTAAAACGGAGCATATTAGTCCATTGATTTTAATTTACGGCCGTGCTCTGTTTTGGGCTTAAATGCCACTGGGAAACTTTCATTTGAGTCCTTTAACTGAAGACATAAAAATGAACAGATAAGCATCTAGTTGGCTAGTTCACTGTGTAAATCTCTCTGACAGATTACGTAGGCAACTGCGTAATAAATGCCTCATTTATAAAGACAATAAGCAGCTATGAAGAGACTAGAGGCAAAAAAAAAGTAAAAAAAAAAAAAGAAAAGAAAAAATATCAGACTAATTAATAAGATGCGCTGGAAAAACTTGCTCAATGAAAGCAAATTAATCTTACCTTTGCAAAAAAAAAGGGAAAAAACTGAAAGAGGGAGAGCAACTGGCAGTTCTTTTTTATATATTGTTTTTAGTTGATATGAAAAACTATTTAATTAAACCAGTTAATCACCAAAGCTGAAAGCACGCATTCATAATTGTTCAAGAAAGTTTATATTTCGCCATCTTTGAAATTTTTGGTGGAGATGTACACAAGATGACTGACATCGGAATAAAAAAGTAATGAGACATTTAATTAGTAATAAAAAACACGCTACTAGGATGGACAATATCTAACACGCTTAAATGCATTTTCTTATTATTGTCTGCTAAAGTTGAACACGACTTTTGTTCTTTGTTCAGCTCAGTCAGTACTGCATCTTTGATATTAAAATATATGTTTTTAAAATAATATAAAAAATATCAATTATTTTTGATATTAAAATATATGTGTTCATTTAAACCAGGAAACGATGGTTGATGTTACTTTATTCATCGGTGTAATGGTCCATAGAATTTGGGTGAACTGTTCACTTAAGATTTCAGCTGTCTTTAAAAACTTTAAAATATTTTAACATTATTATTCTTTTAAAATGCTTAATTAACATCGAACATAGAGAGCGCATCGAATTTGAACCCGATACCAAACATAACTCTCCGGTTTGGGTTGATTTATTTAGCTATAAGCTGAAGCTCTTTCAGATTATGGCCAAATATATGGTACGGGATGGTCTGAAGAAGAGAATTCTAACAGCCATAGGTCCAAGATGTTGTCTCTAACGAAAACGTGTTTAGTCTGTAAAGGAATGTCAGGATGGTTTTTGGATTCTGATCCCGTCATCATATATAATAGTAACACCGTATCTGCTTTTATCAGATAAGAAACAAGTCATTTCTTGCTTTTCTCCATCAGCTTTTTTCTTCATAGCGGCTATTGATTTTCGGTTGATGCCTGTTTTATGGATAACTAAAGATATCTGGCATTTCTGTATATGTAGCCTCACCTCTAAATCTATACTGGGCCGATAATCCCAGAAATGGTATATCACATTTCGCCTTAGCAGAGATTGAAAGGTCAGTTAAATTTGATATTCTGCTTTACTGATGCTAGGAATGTTTTAATAATGAATTGCAACAAAATGTAAATGAATTTCGAATTGAAATAATTTACATTTTGTAAATTTGTAAACGATAGGTTTGGTTTGCTGTATAGAAAGTTGTTTTAATTTATTAGCGTTTGCAGCTAATAAATTAGCTGCCATTAAATACCAGGAAGATAAACATATAATTCGCATACTTGCTGTCTTTTGTAATGCAATCGTTAACTAAATTTTCGTATTTTTATGTGAATACCATCCACAGAAGGTTGTATATCATACGTTGGTACCTAGTATTGTGGACCCCGAATAGTGTTTTCCAAAATCCTGCTGTAGAGACCAAGCATGCAACGTTTTCGTCATTTCATCCTTCCAATAAGCAGGATGGTTGCAGTATCACAGCAGGCGATAGAAATCATCTGCTAGCTGAAATGATATCAGTCAACGTCGATTACACCAATCTCTCGTATATTTATAATGGATATTTTCGTCTTTCCTTCAGGAAATTAACTGATGAAGCTTGCTTATTAATTATTATTTTTGGACAATATTATGTACAATACGCAATATATGACAACCTGTTTACAGCAATTCAAACTCAGTTTTTGCATACTGTGACTGAATCACCCATTGATGTATTTTATTGTGATATAAATGATTGGTTGGTCGGGATTATGGTCGAGGAGGTGACCATGGGCATGAGACTAATACATTATTTCTGCTAATTAGGTATGTTTTCTGTCTGGTTGGTCTGTTTGAGGTAGTAAAAATTCTAGTTATGAGAGGAAGAGAAAAATATGTACTCCTAATAGGTTCCTAGCATACTGAAGAATTTAAACCGTGAGCTTTCCATCCGAAGAACACGTTTCCTTCATCTTTCAGACTGCACTACAGAGGCGCTTTTAGTATAAATATGGAGAGTATTATGATTTAATAAAATAAACAAATATAACCCTTAAAATTTCGTAAGTCGTCAGGCTTACATCGTCAGCGGTACTAACAAAAGTTATACACAGAAGAAAAAGATAGTTTTTAATCCCAAGAAACCAAAAACTTGGTTACATTACACTGACGATATTTTTGTTGTTTGATAGGGAACATTGGGTGATTTAATTTCTTTTAAGATTATCTGAACAGCTTGCGTCCGTAAAATTCATAAAAAATTCATAAAATACATAAAATGAACTCTTGAACTGAAAGATTGCAAAAACTTACCGTTCTTTGATATTATTGACGAAGTAAATGAAGAAGAAGAAAAAGAGTGACCTTTTCAGTTATACAGAAAACCTACCGCAAGTTGAAGATTCTTACATGCCGCTTCACACCATCATCCATTATAAAAGATAAAGATCAGCATTATTATAACATTAAGGGATAGCATACAGTATGTCCAGTACGTTATTTAACGTGCTGGACATATTGAAGAACTGCGCTACCTGAGGCATAACCTTTTCTCAGTGGTTATGAATCCAAGACGAACAACGAAATTCTTAATACACCTCTGACATATCCTTTATTTAAACAAAATTTTAAGAATTCATTCATGCTACCTTACATCAGGAATGCTACTAACAAAGTAGTAACGTTACAACATTAACGTGTCTTTTTTACCGTTACATAAAATCTCCTGGTTCTTGCATCCCCCAAAACCTCCACATCATCACATGAACAAACCAGGCGTTTATGAAATTCATTGCTCATGTGTCATTTGCTATGCAGGCCAGATGGGAAAGTCGGGAGAGATTCGCATATCTGAACACATCCAAAAAAAAGAAGACAGCATAAATCAGGTTTGATATCCTATAACACAGGCCATCAAGTAGTTTGGCAACAAACAAAAATGCCTCATATTGATCACAATAGATTTACAGGAAAGTTCAAGGAAGTCTCCTGAAATGCCAAGGATCCCTGCACAGTGTAACAAAAAAATCAGGGCTTGATCCTACACAAATTGGTTTGCTTTCATTAAAAATATTACTACCGCGGACCTAGGAAACAATACGCGCGATGCTACAGAACTTTTACAGCAACGACTAGCATTGTTCCAACACGTATACAGTAATTAATTAATTTTTTTTTTATATTCTGGTTATTTATTTGCATGGACCAACTGGGAAGTTCTGATAACATCTAATATGTATAATTAATATTAATTATGTCTAGTTTTTTTTATATGTGTATAACTTTTGCTAGTATCCATGACGGTGTAAGTCGGAATGCACTGTCAGTGCACAGCATTCCTCTGCACTGAACTGTGCACTCTCATCAGTGCATGCACAGTTTCATTTTATATTTCAAAGCATTCAGATCAACAGTTGACATTTGGCTAGCCATCAGTAATGTTTCTAATAAAGTGAGAAAGATTTGAATAGCGCTGATATCACAAAGTATTGGCTATAGAATAACTATACGTAGTGGATAATAATAGGAGAAAGAATTTTCAGAAGGTAAAATTTATTTCCAGGATTTCTAATATTTTACCAGCGACTATTGATCAGTTTAACAACATTACTCTACTGAGGTATCCTTAACCAATTTTTACACAAAATGATCAGCATTTTTGAGTCCCCCCCCCCTCTCCCGTGGCATCTCTTTAACACGATTGCCAAGTGCACATGCATATTTATTGATAGATGTAGCTTCTATCATAATGTATCCGTCTGTATTTCGTTGCAGTTTTTTTGCGTGCGTTTTTTTTTTTTTTTTTTTGCAACTTCCACAAATATATTGAAAGTTTACTGACATTCTTATAACAAAGTTCAGTGTATTTCGAATCGGAAAGCTCTTCTGTTTTCTCTCTCTCGACATTTCTTATTTTTTATTGAACTTAAAAAATTGCAATTTTTATGATCTTCGGTCGAAAGAAAGTTTTTAATCTATCGTTTTTTATTACAACGCAAAAAAAATCCATCACCAGAATCCAATACGGCGAAACAGTTTTTGTTTCCGCATACTTGGAGAACATTTCAGAATGAAACGATGCCATGTCCGTCGTATACAGACGCTCATTCTTTGAAGAATCTCGAAGAAGGCTATTTAAAAACAATGAATGATGTCACTTGACTGTTCCTTATACAATTCTCTACTCAGTTTGAAGAAACGGATTGTGAAAATGCATACAGAGTTTAGCATTTAGAGAGATATATACTGAATATTTTTTTTTCTTCCAATAAAGGAATTATATTAATAATTATATTGTATGAAATATATTCGCATCATGATAGAGCAGAAGCAAAACGGATACTGATGAGGAAAGTTTGTCAAAAGTGTTTCTTCTTAGTCAATATTTTTCGTACTGATCATGTGTTGACGAGTTTGTTGACATTTGACCACATTTTTATTGAATAGGTTGGCCCTATTATATGCCTGCACTGAGCTGCCGTGTAGGTGAAATGCATGCGTTCCCAGCTGATTTTTCATAAACTGTTTGCAGAAGAAAACCTCCCCGGTTTCCTATAGAAAAATTCCTACCATCCATATTATTATTATTATTATTATTATTATTATTATTATTCCTGACACCTCCAAGGAGTCCGAAGACTCATCGCGGGAGGACACCTACAACTGTCTCAACCTCTACTACGAATCATCTCCATCAACGCCATCTACCGCCCACCACAACTAGTATTTTTTGTCTGTAAATTGCGTGTGTTCTGAAGGGCCGATTTGTCTGTATGCGTGATGAAAAACCCGAGTTTCCGGGAGAAAAAACCCTGCTACCTCCGTATGAGATCGGCTAACTCACCTTCGATTGAAATCGTTCAGATAAAGATTCCTCCCGTCGCGACGAGAATCGAACTTAGGCCTATTCCAATCGAAGGGCGCAATGTACCGTCGTTCTTCCAATTGCACTACGGAGGAGCATCTGGGAAAGTCTAATCAAGATTACTCATTAAATTTTTTAATTAATTAATTTATTTTTATTTTATTTTATTTTATTTTTATTTTTAATCATGTCTCTACTTCAAAATATTCCATTTCATACTTATAATTATAACATCGAATACACAACCTTTGGTTGAAAAGTTCTTGTCTGATAAATGCACGTAAACACAAGAAATATATTTAATTAACCAGATATTTCGGTCTGGAAATAGCAGACCATCCTCAGTGGTATTACAAGAACAGCTATAAAAAATACAAGCTAGAATATTAACAATAGATCGTTTAAAATAGAACAAGCCGCGTGATTTACTAAGTATGAAACGGAATATTTTGAAGTAGAGACATGATTAAAAATAAAAATAAAATAAAATAAAAATAAATAAATTAATTAAAAAAATTAATGAGTAATCTTGATTAGACTTTCCCAGATTTTTGATATAGATATACAGTCATTACGATTCAGGTTGGGACGATGGAGCAAGGCTCCACGCTTTCCTTGAACAAACGTTCAAACCTATAACGGGATCTATGTAAGAGGCGAGTCCTGGACCAAAGAATGTTGTGGTCAGTTTCAATCCCGTGCTGAGCCAATCCAGACTTTTCAGGTTTGCTGTGAAGAATGGAGGATTGATGTTCTTGGATTCTTTTTTCAAGAGAACGTCCAGTCTGTCCAAAATAGGAGAGATCACAGTTGCACGGAATTTGATAAACTCCAGGAAGAGATAAAGTTGAGCGTTTGTCTATCCTATTTTGGACAGACTGGACGTTCTCTTGAAAAAGGAATCCAAGAACATCAATCCTACATTCTTCACAACAAACCTGAAAAGTCTGGATTAGCTCAGCACGGGATTGAAACTGACCACAACATCCTTTGGTCCAGGACTCGCCTCTTACATAGATTCCGTTATAGGTTTGAACATTTGTTCAAGGAAAGCGTGGAGGCCTTGCTCCATCGTCAACCTGAATCGTAATGACTGTATATCTATATCAAAGATCTTGGAAAGTCTAATCACGATTACTCATTGAATTTTTTTAAATTAATTAATTTATTTTTATTTTATTTTATTTTTATTTTTAATCATGTCTCTACTTCAAAATATTCCGTTTCATACTTAGTGATATAACATCACGCGGCTTGTTCTATTTTAAACGATCTATTGTTAATATTCTAGTTTGTATTTTTATAACTGTTCTTGTAATACCATTGAAAATGGTCTGCTATTTCCAGACCGAAACATCTGGTTAATTAAATATCTTTCTTATGTTTACGTGCATTTATCATTCAGTCTTATATCACAAGTATCCTTAAAACAGCAAAAGATCTTGTCGTTCCTCATATCCTAAATCGGATTTGAACCTAGATCTTTACCTTCAAAGGGTACACCGCTGCTGTTATTTTTCCAAATGCCTTTCACTATCAGAAATCCCAAGTGATTGTGATTGGATTCCCTGATATTTGATTAGATCAACGATAAAATGATAAATTCTGAAATTAGTTATGTTTATTATTGAGAAAAATAGAACCATACCATGGTTTATAAATATAAAAATAGACGCGTCCAAAGTATATACAGTAAAAGTATATTTTAAAAAATAATATAAAAATCAGTCCACACTTTATAAAAATTGTAGTTTACGACATCGATTTTTCTTGAACTTCTGATAAGATACTTTGACAAAGTGTTATGTTGTACTCATCTTTTTTTATTTAAATTATGATTTTAACGGTTCGAAACACATAACGCTATTAACAGCAAAAATTTATCTTTATTTATGTAATGTAATGTAATCAATTTTTATGAGCAAATGTTTGGATTATTTTCTGTTTTATTCAAGCTACAAAACGAAAGTTGTGTTAGAGTGTGTTGGCGTTGCCGGTTCTTTGCCCCTGGATTAGCAATCGATAAAGGATCGAAGATGATTAGACGATGTGGCAAGCGATTGGTGTTTGCAGAAGGCGATCGATTGCAGATGAATGAATGATTAGGCAATTAGGAATTAGACAAATTGCATATATACACTTGTACGAAAACTTTCTACATTGATGTTATACCGTATATCATAAAAACAGCAAATTCCACATTATAGTGATGAAAATCCTACAATTCTATTGAAATACTGATGAGGAATATGTTTTTACGTAAAACAGGCAATTCAACCCGGAGCGATAAGCCCTCAAAGTAATGAGCACTTTTCCACTTTACATGGTGTTATCGGAGACTGTGCATAGAGCAGCAGCACTCGGATAAGAGCTGTTTTCTCTATTGTGTCGCATCATCGGAGATACCGCCGAATGATTAGAGGCATCTTAAGTAAATCTGTCAGAGAGATATCAGCTGTGATTACCGCTGAAGTGAAGCCCCCAGGGCTATATCGATTGCACATCGATTTAGAGTCGCACGCAGATTTCTCGAAGAGGCAGGTGGATTCCGAAAACCTATTATGAAACAAAACAGGCACACGGAATGTTAATGTTTCGGGGAAGAACACTGTTAGTGGACGTGCAAAAATAGATTTAGAAAATGAGTTGGATCCCTTCTTTAAACTGGGAGGAGCTTGTAATTTATCATTCATCTGATCAGCAAGCTTGAAAATGAACTGTGATGAAGTGCCGAGTTTAATGTATTGGCACCTTCTAGTCCAGAGATTCCCAAAGTGTGGGTCGCGTGCTGATTTTGAGTGGGTCGCGTTAATTATTTAATTGTGAATCCATTTCGGAGTGATGATGTGGCTACTGGTATATCTACGAAGGCAGACGAACTAATTGATTTGTCCACAGACACTTTGTTGAAAATGAATTTTGATCATAAAAATTGATAACAGTTTGGGCTGTCAGTTCAAAACATGTAATCAACTCTTTCTACCAGAGCTTTAAGACTGCTGCTTCCTTTTACTATAATACTTCGTACATGTGTGAAGTTGGATTTTCGATAATGATAGGAATTAAAAACATATTTCGAAATAAACTTCAATTATCAAACCTTGCGTCTGAAATAACGCATATCAATATAGACGTCAAAGACAATCATTCTTCACATACACCTCATTATGTATGTGAAGAATGTGTATGAATATGTATCTGATCAATAAATTTATTTATTACTTAAGTGTATTCAATAAAAAATTTAAAAGTATAAAGCGAAATTTTTTATTCCACCTCTCTTTTAAAATACGCATTACAAGCGAGTTTTCATCTAGAAAAATTACCGTTTTCTAAAGTGGGTCTCGACCCATAAAAGTTTAGGAATTCCTGCTATCGTCCATTTGCAACAGGGATCGTCATCTTTTACTTCAGGAGAGTTTTAATTGGTCTCGAATTTTCAGTGGTCAGATTTTACTGGTGCATGCTTAAACGAAAGGGTAATGGCATTTTAAGTTCCACTTTGAATAAGTGAAGAGCTTATTGTTTGGCTTTAAGTAAACATTTCAATGATTATACTTTTAAGAGAAACTTATGACATGAAATTAAGAATTATCAACACGTTTTCACAAGAAACGTATGTTTAATATATTGCCATATATTTCAGTTTGAAAATAACAAACTACCATCAGTGGCTTGATAGGAAACGGTCTTTTGCAAGGTAGAATACAAACAATTGATCATTCAAAATTAGAACGAGCCGCTTGATGTTACATCGCTAATCACGATATCATCTTACTGAAGAAAGGTAAACATAAGAGTGCAGAAATAAAAAAAATAAAAAAATAAAAAAATAAAAAATAATAATAATGATTAATGTGTTATTCAGATCAAATTTCCCATATTTTTGACAAGGATATGCAGTCAAGGACATGCAGTGCTGAAGCCTATTCAAAGAGAGGCTTCATCACTCTCTTTGAATAGGCGTTCTAATTTATATCGACATCTGTATAGAAGGCGAGTTTTAGACCAGAGAATGTTGTGATTTATCTTTATTCCGTGTTGCGCCAATCCAGACTTATCGGATTTGTTGTGAAGAATATAAGATTGATGTTCTTGTATTCTTTTTTTCTATAGAGCGTCCGGTTTGTCCAAAGTAAGAAAGATGGCAGTCATATGGAACTTGGTATACACCAGGAAGAGACATAGTTGAGCGTTTATCTTTAGACGATGGGAAATAGGTGGATGTTTTATTGATAGGAATATAAGTAGCTGTTAGATCATATTTCTTCAGAATTCTTGAAATTGGTTCTGAAATTGGGAGATATATGGGATTGGAACTCGACGTATAGATTCTTTGTTGTTTGGGTTTGACTTGTAGGATTCGAACAGATGTTATGTAGTCCTTTCGGAGAAACCATTTAATTTCATGTAATGTTTGATAGTAGAAAGTTCTTTCTGGAACTGCTGGGGAGTTTATCAGTTAGTTCTAGCTCGTCGAATTAAACATTTTATTATTCCTGTCTTTTGAAAAGAATGATGTGCAGATTTTGGGAGTGTAATGTCCTGTAAAAGTGGGTTTTCTGTAAACAGATGTTGTCAAATTGCCTCATGGTGAGCGGAAAAGAAGGATGTCTAAAACGGATAATTGTTATCTTTTTCAATTTCCATGGTGAACTTAATACGAGTGTGTAAAGCATTGATTTTTGTCTAAAAACGAAGGTAAGGAATCTCTGTTGTGAGGCCAAACTGCAAGAATGTCGTCTATATATCTAACCTAGAATGAAGGTTGTGGGTATATAGATGAAAAAAGGATGTCTTCTAAATGTTCCAAATATAAGTTGGCTAGAGGAGGGGAAAGTGGACTTCGCATGGCAGTTCCTTCTACTTGGTTGTAGAATTTGTTTTGACTCAAGAAATATCCGGAGTGCATTACGAATCCGAATAATTTTGCGATATCTTGTGGGAAGATGTCAGTAAGTAATTCTAAAGTCTCTTTGAGAAGTACATTTGTGAATAGAGATTCTACATCGAATCTCACCATAAGATCAGTAGGTTGTAAGGAGACATTTTTTAATTTATTTAAGATATCGGTAGAGTTTTTCAAAAAAAGAGCGAGATTTGCCTATATGTGATTTCAATAAGTTCGCTAGATATTTGACTCTGTGGTAAGTAGGTGAATACAGTCTACAATAGGACGCAGAGGAATGTCTGTCTTGTGGATTTTGGGTAGACCATAAATAAACGTAGGAGGTCTTGCAAAATGAATTTTTAACCTTTCTACGGTGTCTGCATCTAAACTTATAACTTCATCTAGAAGAGAATTTAATTTCTTCAGTTGTCTGTTAGTGGGGGTTCATGATCCAGTTATTGGTATGTTGAGCGATCTCGTAGTAAAAGAAAATTTTTTCTTTTGTAATCTGAAGGGAAAAGCGACAGTAATTATGAATTCTTCAATATATTAAAATCTGGCAATATATTAAACATACTGTTCTTGTGAAAACGTGTTGATAATTCTTAATTTCAATGATTAGTCGATATTCATCCATCATTAGGAAACTTCTTGTAAGCAGACACAATCAGAAAACTGGGGAAAGATCAATTCGATCTCAAAAGACAACATGTTGATCCTAATCAAGATCACCTCTTTTTATTGTAGTAATTCGGTATCGAAGTAACTTTTGTGCGAAAGTTAGTTAATATTTTTAAAGCTATGCGCAATTATCATATCATATCATATTGTTACGAAGAATTACTTTTAAGTTTTAATCATTTAAAAACATAGCGTGTAAATAATTAATTTAGTAAGTTAATTATTTATTTCCATTCTATTTCCGTGTAGTTTTTATTCCGGAAACTTCAACACGAATAATTTAAAATCATTTAAATTCATTTATGTTTTTAGTGGTATTTATAAGCGGATTTCATTCTTATAATTTCTTAAGACTCATGTTGATATTCATAAGAGTTCCTTGGCTGATCTTTAATTTTAATGAATTCGCATTGTTCGTTTGTCCTAATTGATTTTGCAATCATTTTCTTTATCTGAGAAGTCATTCCACATGCCTCTAAGGACCATTCTTGTCTTTGAGGATCATAATGGAGTCACCCACTCCTTATTTACGCTACTGTGTTTAAATGACCTTTGAATTTGCGTCTTTGTGTTCATTTTTTTATTTTTGTATACAGCTGCCAAATACCAAATAAGAAATCGAACGAATCTCATCGGAGTAAAATTTTATATCCTGTTAAACAGGATATTGAAAGTGGAACAATAGACCTCTGCAGAATCACTTAATTGTTCGAATTACGCTCTTATAGTTTATACGCAGAAATGAGAGATGCCATTTCTTTCATTTTGCCACGATCCTCCGCGGAAGATAACGCTTAACAGCCATATCAGGTTAGTTTCCTCAATCAATAAGTATACGACACATGAGATAAAGAAATTGCAGGTGTTCAAAGGGAGCGACCGGACACCATTGACAATGATGATGAATAACCTCGCGGAGGATATACGAGAAGGGTGTCTAAGTTGCGCGCGCGCATGTGTGAGACAAGAGATGCGATTGGAATATCATTTCAAGTGCGGAAACACAATTGAGAACGCCAAAAAATGAAGCACGATTTGTAACATTTTCGACGATTCAGACGTGTACAATTGCATCTCAAGCACACCAGAGTGGACACTTCGATGGAGTTTTACTTTTCTTTAAGCAAAGCTTAAAAGAAATAAAACCCGTCAACTAATACTAACGTTAGTTATGCAACTTCGAATAACTGCTCAAAGTTTTATCCATCGTGTGTATGTTGCACCTGTTGTTGGCAGCAATTATCTCTTGTGAGTGGGTGGGTCTCTATTATTACAAAGAAGAAAATAAAATTTCCGAACGATCTCGGCTGTTGCGTTTCATCAGTTTTCAGCGTGCCGTATTAATGCTAGATTGCATAATGTGGGAAGCTAATGGAGTCGTGTCGGCGACAGGTGCAAGCTACGCAGTTGACATGAAAATCACATGTTGTCTTCGAAGAACGATCCTTGTGCATAGGATAAGCAAAGGTTAATATTGGAAAAATGGTTTTGCTAGCTATAGTTTTCTACCGGAAAAGGAACTTAAGTAGCACTAAAATGATTTTTTTAACTTCCAGGGGTGCGACACGTCTCTCCCCTTTGAGATAAAATATAAATCCACACATTGAAATATGTATGTTTTAAAATATAACGTAAAATACTTCTACACATTAATAGTTGAAAACTTGTTTTTAACTCCTAAAAAGTAGCGCATGTAGAACTTTGCCCGTGGTTTTTGGTTCTTAATCCAATGCGATGTCTTTTTATTCAAAATAAATACGATGTTCTGAAATACAGAATACAGCATCACTCCTGAAGTACAGTCTTTAATGAGAGATGCTGTTTGAGGAAAGACCCGATTCGAGTCCATTTAAGATGTGAGAGTACTCCAGTTGAAGGTGAGTTCGCTAGCTTTATATAGGCAAATTTATTTTTGAATCTAAAACTGGAGTTTTCTGCTGTTTTGTAGAAGGAAAAAAAAGAACATGCAATATTTTCATGTCACTTTAGGCCTCCACTAAGCATGGTGTTTGCAGTAGTCTTACACCGCGTTGCTAAAATTGTCTACCACCTCAAGACCTTCGCAAGCATCTGTGCCACAACCTCCACTGCCTATTGATTGGAGAACCGATGCACTCTTCACTTGGCCAAACAGGCTAGCTTACTGGGTAACAGGAAATTATCTCAAGAGACCCAAAACTTTGTTGGTGGTAGTTCCATCGACAATATATATAATGTCCTTTTATATTCTTCAGTGTAAGGAAAATTGATTTTTTTTATGTCGGTAAGCATTTAACTCGAAATGTGTTTTTTTATTTCCGTTAGATTTTGTAAATAAGAAGTTTCTCTGCTCTAAGGCCAAAATACGTCTTCTTTCTCTTATTGATCAAGTGAAGACTAAAAAGGGACTTTGGGGTATTGTGCTCTTTTTGCTGTTACGGAGAACGATGTCAGAAAGCATGTTGACATCTTTATCAGACCGCCATAAGAAAGGTTGTCAGAAAATAAAAAGAAAAGACCGATTAATAATGATCTGATGTACCTGTTTTTGTTATGAAAGATAAAGCGGAGAATTCCCCCAGGGTTGTTGTTGTAACACACCGAAGCCTAGAGATACTACTGAAACTTTTAGCGATGATATGAAAGAACACTTTGATGCTCTGTTGTGGACATGAAATGGAACGGAAATGGATCCCGAAGCAGGATATAGTGCACTGGTTTCAATTTGTGTGTGTCCTATTATACTTTTATGTTTCCATTTCTTTGTCGGCTTTCCATCTTCTGACCTTTCACCTCTTTCAAGCTTGTTTACCGCATTTACTGCCTTGTCTTTTTCAATCAATTTTACCTCCCTTCAGTCTTAAACCCATTTGCCGCTAGCCATCCTTTTTTTTATTTTCTTTATTCCCTTCGTGTGTTCTCTGCAAAATATTTGCAGGTACAAATATGAACTAGGAAGTAGTGTAAAGGAACTGGCTCTCACTTACACTTTATTCAGACGTCTGAGATGAATTAATGTAGCAACTATTTTACAATTCCGTTAACCTTGCTTCAGTGTCTAGTGAATGGTCTAGTGAGTAGTAGTAGTTTTTTTTATTTATTTTTTATCAATAGATAGCTGTTTCTCCTCTAACTTTTACACTGAGAGCTAGTGCTTCCTTAACCGCTGAGGATTTGCCAAACTAAAAAAAAAAGTTCAGCGGTTTGTTTATTTTCTTCCGTATAAAAATAAAACATTATTGTATAAAAGATTATATAGTTGGTTTAGTTACAGTAAAAGAGTCTTCGAGTTTAGGGCTCAAATTTCATGGACATGAACTAATTTCATTTGGGTGAGTTAAGTGGTGTCGTATGGAGGTGGATAGATTTATTCTGTCTGGAAAACTTTTTTTTTTCTCTCATTAAAAGGAAAAACCAGCAAGAGAACGCAGCCAACTGATAGATTGTCTAATTTCTATAAATAGGTGTAATCGTCCTATCGTAGCATTAATTGTGAGGCCATGATACTTTGCGTCGTGACACACCATTGAGCGTAAAACGATAAAGAAAATATTATATGAAACGTTTTCTTTAAAATCTTCATAATTAGATTTTCACTGTATGGATGTAAACTATAAAATAATTCATAGTCATCACTGTTTCTCTTCTACTGTATTTAGTTTAAAGCATCCCGTAATATCTGGGATTTTATTTTATTTTATTTTATTTTATTTTATTTCAGCAGTATTGGAGATTATCTAATGATTTGGTCATGGCATTATAGTCTCATCTCATGCGTCGCATCTTATTTGTAATATGATAAACAATATTTGCAAATAGGTAATTATGATATAAAGACTATGCAGACATCATCCGATTGACTATAATACGTTTGCATTATTTCTTTAAAATAAAAGTTTGATAATATGAACCCAATTAAACTAAAAAAATTCTTTCCTGCATGAGAAAAATATTTTAATTTATATTTGTTTCACAATTTCATATGTTATTGGGAGCAACTCTAACGACAACTAGTAATAATAAGTTGAACCTCCTTTCTTATTTAATATTTTGAAGTCGTTGCCAAACAGTTTTTAGCAACAGTTATAGTGATAAATGAAACAAATATTTCTTACTTGAGTACTACTGTAATTATACATACATAATACGTAAAATCTATATTTTATAGATCATACAGCGTTACATATTTAGTAAATAATTTATACTGTGATAATGTTTTTCTGAAGAATATTTTTCTTTTTTTTTCAGTATACATTAATATTTGTTTTCTAGTTAAACTATACAATTCAGAATAGAGGATAAATATTCCTTTACTGAAATTCGATTTTTTTTCTGGGAATAAATTTATTTGTATAGTAATTAATTAACTATTATATATTATAATTACTGAAAATGTGTGTAATTCATCTAGTAGTGATGATCATTACATTTCCTTCTCGAAGCGAAGTATTAAATATTAGTAACATCTCCTGTGAACGTTCTACTCGATACATGACACACACAGTGGTTCACCTCGTGTTTTAGGCAACTATTTAAGAATGCTTCTGGTTAGTAATCGTCAATAGCGCTGATCGCAATGGGGAAAACGAAGGATTTTTCGGAGTTCGATAAAGGATTTATTGCGGATTCCCCGTCTGACTGGAGTCATGATTTTGAAAACAGCAGAACTGACTAGTTTCTCAAAAGGTTAGATGTCCTGGGTGTTTAATCAGTAGAAAAATAACCGACATTGCTTGTCTAAGATGCGTAACTGTGGAACTAGACAGTCTGTCACGAACGAGATCACTGTTGTCTGAGAAGGCGTGTAAACACAAACGGAACTTCCTGTGTGCAGTAACTGACCGAAGCATTTAATGAAGGCTCCTCTCGACCCATGTCTCACTGAACTATGTGCAGGAAATTGAAAAGGATCGGTATTGGATGTCGTATGCTTATACCTAAAATAAAAGTTTCTAAATCTGTGGCCAATATGTGTAGTTGCACACCATCCACATCCAGGTCGTGCTATTTCCTCTCCAGAAATGTACAAGATACTATGATAATACTGCATGATTAACAATCCTCCAAATTAATCTGTCACGACTGCAATATTGTCAGATCTCACATTTCGGTCTTCTAGGATAGAAACCTGACTGCATTAATTTATGTAATTAATGTAGTCAGGTGCAGTCATTTCTCGCACACTCTCAACAATGTCAGGTTAATTTTTAAAATCTTCATTTTTAATATGATTCTGCAGTTGATCATATCTAATTAAGTTTCTAATTTTTCTGAGAACTCTCATACCTATAGTCTTCGATAAGTTGTTTTAGTTCTAACCCAACTCTCTACTTCATAACTTAAAAATTTGATTTGAACACTGATGAAAATATACTGCTAGTTTGCAATTTGGCGTTTGGCTAATTTCTCTCTTATTTCATATAAAAATTATTCAGCTGACTCCAGACCATATCAGCTTTGTTTATTCTGTTATCTATTTCCAAATTTAATTTGCCTTCTTCACTGAAAATTGTGCCAAAAATGGCTAACATATTTTACGAGTACTTGTTTTGTTGGTTTTTCATTGAGAATGCAGTTGATGTTTTCAGTATTCAGATCTACTTTCATAATTTTTTAATCACCGATTTTTCATAAAAAATATTACAGCAGATATTTAATTTGGTTACATGATCCCTAAAATCTTGCACTAGGTTTATTTAGACATATAACATCATCTGCATATTTAAGAAGCGAGGTCGAATAGTTGCAAACATTTGTATAGTCGCCAATAATCTATGTTTTGACACTAATTATTTCATCAGAGAGGAACCTTCACTATCACTAATTTATTTTATATTTCTCAAATAACTTTGGGTATTTCTTTGCGAACTGCTGTTAATACTGAAATAAGTTGAATTGAAATGATTAATATGAAATAATGATTGAATGGTGTTTTTTGCAAATTTAAAGGTGACATCTAGTCATGTCTAACACGTTGGTTTTTTTCATATATCGCTCCATCCATCCATTCATCAGTGGCTTTTAAGAAGCACTTAAGCACCCATAGCTTTCCAAGTATCCTTAGACTTCCCAACTGTAATACAAGGATAAGGCGATTACCTCTATGCCTCTAAGTATTCTTGTCTGTAAATTGCGTGTGTTCTACTGGCCAATTTGTATGTTTTGAGGGACGAAAAACCCGAGTTTCTGTCAGAAAAAAAAACGATTTTCCGGTAGAAAAAACCCTCTATTTCCATAGGAGACCGGCTAACTCACCTTCAGTCGAAATAAACCAGATAAAGGTTCCTTACGTCACCAACAGGAATCGAACCCAGGTTTTATCGACCGAAGGGCTTCGTCTGTACTGACTGAGATACGGAGGCTCATCATATATCGCTCCAGAGGCTATTATTTTGAGTACTGTATCTACCTTATAGCTATATATATATAGAATTCTAAGTTGTGTTATGGGTGTGAAAATTGTGATGCAAAGAAATCAACATTTATATATCTTAGAAATCATCGAGACGAGTATCAGCAAGAGCTGGGTTTCCTAATTCATATACTTCCATCACTTGAACTTTATATACGTCGATTATTATCGATTCAGAAGATAACTTTAATCCAAGGTTGGAGGTTTGTGATCTGCGACTGCAAGATGGAATGACGTTGAAGGCAGGCTAATGCGCTTTCCGTTGTCAATAGTTGTAACTATTAATAGGGTTTACTTATCCAATCTCCAACCAGAGGATTCGAGTTCAAATTCCGCCTTGTGCCTGGATGTTTGTGATTGTCTTTGGGTAGAAGACCACTACTCTGTTTGTTAGAAGCCCTGAAATGGCTTGAGTCAGTTCCATATTTGGTTTCTATAATAGGAATTCCGGATTATATACAAAATAAATATTTATTTAAATATTAGTAACAAAAAATCCTTAATCCTCGCGGTACTAAGGTATTAACATATCCTGCTGGGTAGACGAAATATTTTTTTCATGCTCTTTCATGTTTTCAATTAGCTAAATAGCAGTTTCATATTTTCATCATAGGAGATGAAATGATATGCGACTTAAAGACTTTCATCAACATTCATACCCGCGTAGCATTCGAATCTTTTGCTTTTTTGTGATGTAAAGATGAGAGGAAGCCGGGGGGAATAAGAAAGCTTTGGTCTATCAACACCAATGTCCAAAATAGCAGACTACTCAGACCGATATATTCTATACGGATGTTTTATTGATTTATATGTTTTATCAACTGATTTATTGAATATTCTTGGTTTATGCAAGATAGTTCTCTTCATTATAATTGGAATGCGCGATTCATAATAAAAAAAGGAAATCTTTTGTTCATGGATAGAGCACGGGAATGCTGGAAAGGTTATCTTGTTATTAAAGCTCACTCCACTAGACTATTTTTTTTTTCTGAAAGGAAAGAAAGTAATAATGAAATGTGAAGGCTACATTTTATAAAAAAAAAACGAAAAAAACAAGTGGAACGACTCCGATTGTCTTCTGTTTTCAGGAATGTATTTGGAGTGATAGCTGATAGCTACCACCAGGTTTTTTCATGTTCTTTTTTTCATATCAGTGCACGCGGTTCAGGTCCTTACTTTAACGAGACTACTATAATTAGAAAACGTATGAGAATTGAGAAAAGCAACACCTGACTCCACATACAGGAATCAGGTGACATCTTATAAGTGGCGAATCTGAAGTGGAAGTGTATTGTTACTCCGCCGTATTGTGAAGTGGATGTGTTGAAAGAGTACTGTATCAAGTTCTGCAGTAAATTTTTATTAGACGACGAAAGAAATGTATAAAATGTTGCAAGTAGCATTCGCGAAAACAGTAATGAAATCGAGGCAAATACAGTTAAATATCATGGCTATAGTGATTATTTCATTGGCGCAGAAGTTAGCAATTGGTACTCACTAATTTCTTACCTTCTACGACTGTCTACAGAAAGACTCTCCCATGCTTTCGAAATGCAGTCGGAAATTGCTTCACAATTGGTCTTCCTGTAGCTGGTTTTTGCATCCCAATAGTACATCATAACAAGTAGCTCCGAGTTCCCGAGAATTTTTAGCGAATCACAGCATGTCGTTCTCTTCCTTTCTTATTCACTTGATTTTTTTTTTCAATCTTCGTCTTTCCCAGGCTGAAAATTATTCTGAAAGAAAACAGGATTTGAATACGACGCGGGTAAACCTCTGAATACGACAAGGCATCAGAGGAAATTTCTCCATACATTCTGCCAGAGATTTTGCTAGCTGTCTGATTTTGTTTCTTTTTATGGATAACCAATCGTATGCGTAGTTGTTTCATGCATCATCAACTTAACTAAATAGTCTTTTGTTTTAATTTTCTGGTAAATTTTACTCCAGAAATCCTTATTACAGTAGCTAATTCGACAAATTAAATCAATAATGCAAACACTTTAAAGTAATCATTTGCTCTGATCTGAAAATTTCAGCATCGTTAAAACATTTGGAACACACTTGTAAGTTATTAATTTCATTTTTATTGCACTTTTGAATGTAGTATTTTCTTAAAATCCGGGTTGAAAATTTGTAAAGTGCAGAATTAAAAAAATCTAAATTTATTTTTTTAAGCAATTTCTTCTTTATTTATATAACTTCATTTTTCATCGATCATTTATTTCAAAATTTTTAATTTCCATTATATTTTATAAAATATGCAGATATACGCTTTTTGTTCATGATTTACTCGTAAATACATATCCGCATTTTATACATATGCATCCATCCATCCGAATTATTGAGAACCAACAATCCCGGCTTTTCTTGTGAATTAACTACTGCTACAACTTTGTTCGTTTTTTTGTAGTCAGTACACTGATGACAGATTAGTAAAGTTAATTACGTTTCATTATTTGACAGTATTACAATTTAAATTAGAATTTGAGCATCCAATATCCTTCCATTTGCAAACTCCAACTTGAGTTGAATTTTGTGATTGTGTAAAGAACAGTAGTAATACATCATTGAAATTTCGTAACATTTCAATAAAATTTGCAATTTTTACTGAAATATCGCAATTTCAGTGAAGTTTCACTGATGTATAGTTATCATTGGTTACCGCGTACATTTTTCTGATCGTTTAGATTTTCTGATTACCCCCCCCCACACACACACCTCTAGAATTAGTTAAATTATTTATTGTAGCCATAAAAAAAAGGCAAGGTAATCCAGACTGTTTTTATATTTAATTAGTATTTTTATAAAACTATATGAAATATATTATTAATTAGTAAAGAAATATATATTGTTTCGCGGACGCGGACCAAGGGAAACGGACGCAACTTATTTATGCTGAAGTTTCTGGAAGAGCTTCTATACGTATAGTGAGAATGAACTCACTAATTTATTAACTAAATTAAATATTTATATGCTGACATTTCGCGAGCTCACGGTAGCATTTTTTGAATGTCCAGATAATGTTAGCTTCATCTGGCAAAAACGTTGGTATGTAAATATTTAATTTAATTAAGAAATTATTTGTTTCATTCTTACTGGCCAGCAATTTAAGCATCAGTGAATATAACAGCTACTAAAACTCAAATCATTATATATATATATATATATATATATATATATATATATATATATATATATATATATATATATATATATATATATATATATATATATATATATATATATATATATATATATATATATATATATATATATATATATATATATATATATATAATGATGTATAAATAGTGATGTATAAATTTGTCTTATAAGCAAAATCTTATAATTGGTCTTATTTAAACAGAACAGAGGTTTTCAGGAAATAATTCATTACTATAATATGTATTGTAATGCAGTGTATTGTAGATATAAGATATCTGCATATATATCTTTCATAAGTATACTTTGGTTTTGTGTGCTCATTCTCTCTCTCTCTCTCTCTCGAATGCCTGTTTAATGGGTATGAAAATATTATGCTCTATCACCTCTGTACGAGATTAACTTGACTTAGTTGAAAAGCATTCCAATAGTTCTTTCTTGCCGAACGATGTCTTTTATTCCGACTGCGCTACGGAGGCGCGATAAGTCTTGAAAGACCGATTTCTAGAAAAGTTTTCAGTTTCTGTATTCTGATGACCTAGCCACCATGAAAGGGATTACTGATTACGATGATCAATAATAACGGGTCTAGATGGCTTGCAGCTATCTACCTTTTGCACCACAAATACAAGGTACTTCCGTTGTTACCTTTTATTTTAAGGGGAAACCAACCAACTTGATCAGGGAGTGACCGCCAATGTCAAGAACCAGATACTACAATGACGGATAGGACTATCGATCATCAACTTGGAAGAAGTAACTCTGTAATGTCATGAAGTCAACATTTTTCGAAAAGAATTCCTTAGACCAAGTTTTAGTATTAAGAAAAATCTGATGTACTAGATTGTTGAATTTCTTGCTTAAGTTCTTGAGCGAAAAATGTTCCTTTCTTCCCTGTCATGCCAGCCATCATCAGTTATACTACACAAAAAAATTGTGTTTTTTGTAGATAGCAAAACATCCTTGATACAAAATATCAAAGAAATTTGCTGTGTATTGCCAAGGCCACCAAAAAGTAAAGTGTAATGCTAGGCATCTGGGATATCCATTCTGGGTGCCCAAACCTTTGAAAATGTCAGTTATTTATTGACTTTTACATAAAATGTGAGTTACTGACAATTATAGATTAAATTTTAAATTTAATAACTGTTTGTTATTCAATAACGATATATACACTAATAACTGCCTTAGATTTATTAACTTTAGGTTCCGAAAATCAGCACTTATATAGAGAAACCGTAACGTAATGCCTCATGAAAATACTACACAGTACTACACAACCCTTCGGAGAGTACGCCAAGTCTTTTGAAGGAGATATAAAAATGTGAAATGCGAAATGTTTTTTTATTGAAAATAATAAATATTATATCAGTAATAAATATTATAGTTAGTACTCTCTAGACAAGTACTAAATTTAGCATTTAATTCAAGTATTAATTTTGCATGACCATCCATCACCTACTTTGAAGATGAAGAGTGAGCAGACAGCCACAAAATATCAATTTAGAAATACTCAAATCATTATATTTACACTGCCATAAACGTTGCTTTCTTAAGGGAACAAAAATCTGCAACACAGTTTTCTTCGAAAAAAATTGTAAGGAGTATGTTAACAAAAAAAAAAAAAACGCTAGCTATCACTGCCATTGAGTTTGGAACTAATGGTGGATCAAATACCTTGGGAAGTTAGTCTCCGGTTTGATCGATTAACGCCACCAATGGTGGTGAGGATTCTTATTCTCTCACATTCTCGGCAGTTCGTGTTGAACGTGGTGCCCATCAGAATTCATACCGAGAAGACTCTCAAAGGAAAAATTAAGGAAATACTACTGAAACATATGTTATTAACCCAGCACTAACTCATTTGATGTTTGTCCAGAGTGAAGCACTAAGTGTCCTTAAAAAACATGTATATTCAATTATTGTAAACAGATTTGCAGTCGGAAAATTTTTAGCTTTGATGCGTCGTATCTTACGCACGTAGACAAATATTTATTCTGAAGTGCTTTTGGTCTGAAATGATTCTTCACTGGAACAGCACTGTTGGAATTTTTCTTTTCAAGGAACATGTTTGTATCTATAATCAATTATTTTGTGAAAACAATTGATCTTCTGAAATTAAAAAAAAAGAAAGATTTTATTTAGTAAGAACAATCTGCTGACTAGTTAAAGACACCACAAAGACGTAATTACGAGAAAGCGAAGAAAAAGAAATAGCGAGAAAGAGTGAATTGTAATGGAGCGTGGACCTTAGCTGTATTGAGACCTGCGAGTTAAAAATTAATATTTAAACACAGAACTTTGAGCTGTATATGCCAGACTGAAGGGAAGCGTACCCACATCGCATTCAAATAGAATGACACGTCTCTATCGTTTCACAAGACTTGATTTCGAATCCTGTCTAGGAATGAAAGGCACAACTATAAAGCCTTTTCATCCGAAGGTTGAGTTAACTGATCTCATTAAAGAGTAACAGCATGTTATCTTCTGGAACTTGTGTTTCTCTTATCCGCTAAACAGAAACACTGGCTGGTGAGGACATACGCAGTTGACAAATATAACGCACTCGCTTTGGTAGCTTTTAGTTGAAATACAGTTTCCCGAAAAGCAAAGACAATCAGCCTTTCCTAGCACTTCAAAGCGTGTTAGTCATTTTAACCCGTTGTATTTGTCATACGCAATACGTTTCATGTTTCTCGCCTTACTAATAAAACCGTAGATTTCCAGATTTAGATCCCAATATGTGGTGCCGATCACATGGTTCATTTTTAGTAGCTAAAATCTCTGCAAGAGCCAGTTAATTTTGTTGTTTTTACGCATATGTTATCGACAAAGTAAAAAAAGTACAGCATTTTGAAGACTGACCTCAAATTTTTTTTCAGCTAAATAAGGAAACAATAACTATTAATCATAGTTCTCTTAAGATATATACGTAAGGAATTGTATATCGTAATGTTGTTGTTTTTTCTTTTTTTTTTTGTTTATGCTGATATTTTAATTTTTATATATTCTAAAGTAATAATCATAAATTATTAATAACATTCTTAATCTGTAAATTAGTATTATATTTTATTAAAGCAATACTAACCAATTATATTAATTACATATTACACCAGTGTAATTGAAAAGTATGTTAATTAAATAAATAATAGTTATAATTTTAATCAAATAATTAGCATTTAAAATAGTCCCAAAATATGTTTCGCATAAGGGTTCTCGTGTACTGTTTCACCGACTCCCTCAAAATGAATCAGTCTGTTTATTGTCCCTTTCTTACTCAGGCACCACTAAAAATAATAGACGTTCTCTCTCTCTTCTTATTGGCTTCGCCAGTTTTTCGCTTTTGAAATACCTGAATATATCAAGCTCCTGTTAAAAATCTCTTGTAATTCTTTAATTATGAACCTTTTATTATTTCATTAATTCCTCATAACCATAAGAATGCCTGTTTCACTAATCATTTTCCACGTGCATGTCGTATGGTGAAATTTTAAACTTCGGCTAAGCCTAATTGTTTCCATCTCTATACTCAAGGAATTATATTGCCTTGAGCGAAATACTCCAGATACATCTCATTTATTTGTTGTTAGATTTTTCCAAAGAAACACGAAAGAAAAAATTGCTTAAAGTTTCCATCAATAAACGCATTTCAATAAATATTTTCGAAATACTTGGAAGTCTAGTTATTAATTAGTTTTGTTTAATTATAGTCTTAGGGAAAATGTGATACATTTATTCAAACATCGATATTCTTATCACTTCTGTTATAATGGCTGCTTATAATCAGAGATATTTCAGTTATTGCCACTTATAATAACCTTCCAGGTTATTATAAGTGGCAATAACTATTAATCATATAAAAAAGCTTGAAAGATAGGAAAATGAGATTTAAAGTAGACGCAGTAAACGCGATAGAAAATCAAAGTGTAAAGCAAAGAATAACAAAGCAAAAAGAGGCACGAAAGACATATCACACGCTGAAGTCCAATCTAGAGGGGATTTCTTTCGGCACACAAGCTTCTTACTGATGCAGGTCGACCAATCGATTTGTTGGGCAGGTGCATGGAATTCTGTATAATTCCACACACACACACACACACATACATACATACATACATATATACATACATACGTTCATACAAGCATGCATGCACAACCTGTTTGGGAAGTGCAAGCATTATCACCAGTTGAGTAAAACACGTTCGCCAATACTCATCGGATGGAAGAAAGAAATGGTATTTCTGTTTTGTTTCCTCTCTCTCTCTCTCTCTCTCTCTCTCTCTCTTGTTTGTGGTGGGTTCTTTGTTTCTAAGATTTATAGGAACAATGGACAAATGTGGAGATGTACCGAATTGGAAAGTGCCAAACAAAACCCCCTGTTGACAGGAGGATCTGAATTTTAAATCGAGCTGCTCACACGTTTTTGAAGCTTATTGATCTTTCACGTTTTGCGGCTCTGTACTTCGTATTTTTATTAGAATAGAGTCAGGCACGATTCGTAGAGTTAGTGATGCAAATTTCAGTTCAGTTAATCCTTCGATTAGCATAAAAGTTATAGATGTGTATGTTAACTTCAGTGATAGTCATTTTCAGAAAGAGAGAAGTAATAGTGGTATGTAGTATACAATTTAATTCAAAGAGAGAAAGAGAGAGGGATTTAAAAAAGCAATGCATGAGTTAGATAAATCTTCTACACAAAAGTAAGTGAGAGACGTTCTACGATAAAACTGAGACGTTCTTTGCTTAGCCGCAGTATTTATTTTCACTGTCAACAATCGATAGATGTCGGTATAGTTTGCGTGAAGTAATGCACCAATGCTCAGAGTGACACTTCTGAAATAGCGCGTGACTAGAATAACCACGCTCATTTCCCTGGTTTTGAAGGAAGCGTCTGAAGAGAAACAGAATTTCACGTTAAATATAAAACCTTTTCCGGAATGTGAAAAAAAAAATCTGCAAATGACGCATTAATATTTTGCTGATAGGAGAAAGCATTATAAACTACGAATAAAAGAATACGGTTAAACATCCCCGAGAAAACTAAATAAATAATTACAAATAAATACAAACATACAAAATAAAATTCGTTGCATCACATTTCAATGATATCATTGTATAATCCAAGAGCATAAGCTCATCTGGATTATAAAATGTATAACCATTACGCAAATCAATATACAGATCATAATAGCGCAGATTTTTGGAACCATATTTATATGGTGTTTGTGTATTATTTCTTCTTGCGCTTTTGGGATTAAATATTTTAAACCCGCCCTTCTGCAGAAGTATCTTTTCTAATACTTATGTACTAATTATCTGACTTTAGGAAAAGTGGCATCCTGTAAATATATAATTGTCTAAGTACTAAGATATTTAATATGGTATATTTGGTGTTCACCTTAGTGTCTCTATATTTATTATTGGTTAAAACGCGTATTAGTTTATTTTGTAAGGATATTAATGGTATCGGTGTGGTGTGATATGTTCCTCCCCAGCTTAGCATACTGTACTGTATGCTTAAAACATTCTGTATTTAGGCGAAATATAATGTTGCTAACAGTGTCACAATGAAGAATCTTTTTTTTTAAAAAAAGAAGACAAGATAACATATATCTTACTTTGTTGCATGCTTCGGTAATATGTGGTCTTCGGCTTAATTTTCTGCCAATTTTTAATCTTAAATGAGTTACAGTATTCACGTTTTCTATCTCCAGGCAGTTACAATTTATATTAGAAATAATAAACTTTGTTTTTACAGCATTGAAAGTTAGTACAATTAGTATATTCAGATGAAACCAGTTTGTCTCACTGTTTTCAGATGTCTTAATCATGTTTTTTCCCCCCATTTACAGTGTTTGCAGTGACATCCCATGCGGTGTCATCTGCAAGGTGTTTACTTTACTTGATTACTGTAGGTTATCACCAAAGTTTCTAATTTCTCCCATTATTTTCATTTATTTTTCTTCTTTCTTTTTCTCATTTCTGTCTTTCTTGTTTTGTCGGATGGACACATGTCACTAGGTTTGAAACACGAGAGTCCACATCCCGTTAGAGATGCCAGGTTTGAGGCCTTTTCAAAGGCCTCAAACCTCGAGAGTGGCTAAATTAGACGGTGTATAGAGAAAACAGGCAGGTTTTTATCCTCGAAAAATTGTGGATTTTCGTCTCGAAAAAAAGACGAAAGTACACGCATGCGTGATTGGGTTACTGCCTCGAGAGTGATAACTAGAAAACACATCAGTTTCCGTTTTCTTTCTTTTTTTTTTCTCTTGTTTCCCTCTATTTGATTTTTCAGACGTTCTCCTTTTATTAATCATGATTTATTATTTCATATGCAAAATCTTCAACAATTTAACACACACACACACACACACACACACACACACACACACACACACACACACACACACACACACACTGCTGAAAAATTATTCTATTCTCCCCTGTAAATTACATTTCCTTACATGAGTGCTTTTGGGTTACCAACACTGTAAATTGATCTGCAGATGTACTTTAACACCTTGGTGATTCGTTCCCAGGTTCTCAGTAGCTGGGCGTTGAAGGTTCATGACCTAACACATGGAAGCTGTCATTAAACTGGACTGTTGTAATTCAAAAGCAGTTAATTTACGACTTGAAGACACACGCGAGAGAATAATCTGCTTCACTTATTTGAATTCAGTGCAAAAACCCAGTTACCTTCCGAAAGTCGATATTATCGATTGGGTTATGGTGGAAAGCCTTGCAAGGAACAGCGGGTCGTACACGAAAGGACTCAGATGGTGACGTTTCTTCAGTATTTCAATAATCACTTCGATAATCGTCCATGTCTTTTGGAATGGGTGTTACAAACAACACATCTTTCAGCACATCTTTCAGTAGTTGCTTATTGATTTCAGAAATTACATTCTTTCTTCCTTTTGTGCGCCTTGATACGATCCCTTAAGACTGTACAGAAAACATTACCAACTCGTTCCACCAACACCATCTTCTGTACTACTTATTAGTGTTCTGGAAAGCTTTTCGAACGGATCACGTGTTTCACTACGTTATCTCATTTGTCGTCTGCTGTTGGATTTCCTCCTGCGCCTGCGCTCCATTGTCAGTCTCCGACATCTGCCGCTTGGGGACGAGAAAAGAGAGAGCGCGCGAGCGAGACAGAGGAAGGGAGAGAAAGAGAGAGGGATAGAGAGAAAGAGGGAGAACAAGAGAAAGAGAGCGAGAGAGAGAGAGAAAGAGCGCACATCAGTGTTTCCCAGTCCCCGGCTTATGACAGCGTCCTGGCGTTCGTGACAAGTAACGGAACGCTGGAGAACGCGGACGAAGAAAATTAGTGGAACCTTCAGTGGGAAGTGTTGGCCGTGCTCCGGTGTATGTGCGTGTGTGCAGTGCTCCACGGGTGTTCGTGCATTTCAGGTAAGTCGTTTAAGGTCATTGACAAGTCTTTCCTCTCCCCATCTTCTTTCCAAGTTAGTTTTCCATTCTCCCTCCTATCTCCTTCCTGGCACTATTGTCAGCATCACTGCTCAGCGTAGAAATGGAGCAGGCAGCGGCACGTGCGGAGAGCGATAGATATATAGTTCGGGAAAGAGGGAGACCAGAGAACTGTGGTAGATTAATGAGGGCAGCGAAAAGAAGGAATTGTGTGGTGAAGTATATTGCTCGGTGCGTGTTATAAAGGAAGTTCAGTATAGTTCTGATAAAGATCACGACAAACGGCAAAAACTGTTCTGTTCACTGGTCTGTTAAGGATGGTTTCCATTGTATGCTTAGTGTGATAATTTTATACCAGCCACAGCCCTTGAATTTCCCAAAATTCACGTCGACAGGCTTTGCTACTACGGGATGGCACTACTTTATGTGATAGGCATTTACAACATAAACTACTGTGTTTGCTGTAAATTTAGTACTGGAAAAACTGTTCTACATTTCAAGCTAGATCTTTCCATTAATCAGTTTAGATAGTATCTGATTTCATATCTTTCCTTAAATTTATATTAAAAACGACAAAAAGTTCGCCTGGGACGTCTTTTTATTTGAAATAATGTATAATGTTTTGCGACTACAAACCTGCACTTCGATCTATGGCTTACTTTCCTTAACTGGCTAACTTTAGATGTTTCAGGATGGGTTTATTACGACCAAGTGTTTGAAATGTATTAATTTTATAGATATTTTAATTTTTATCTAAATATTTTCTTCTTTTTAATATTTATATTTTCCATTAATTTTTGATTTTTATATATTGTTGCAATAGAGTAAAACTAAGATCGGGCTGAAAAAAAAAAAGAAGCAAAATATACCATATTTTTCGGTCAGACTGGTCGGTGTATAATGTAATGCTATCTCTGAATTATTTACTTCTTCAATAAGTAACTAAACCTGAAATATATACAGTCTCTTGTAACAATATCAAAAACAATCTGTTACTTGGCAACGGATTCGTTGTGTACTTGGATGGAATTTTGTATTAGACGCATTGTTGCTTTGGTTAGGAATAGGCGTCGCAGAGAGGGCGTAAATTTTCTTCTGGAATATTTGCTCTTATTTTCATTTCTATTTATTATTATTTTTTCTGTGAACAGACATTTTTCGAGACTTAGTGCTTTATACCTCATAGCACTGGTGTCCATTTTCTCATTATTGTGAACGAAATTTCTGTATAATATCGGTGCTAGTAAACATGCATTTTAGAATGTCTTTTAGGATGTCTTACAGAAGAAGCATTTTTATCAATAAGTCCTTTCTTTCATATCAAATCGAAGAATTATAGTTTCCGAATGGCGCCAAATATGTTTTCGTAGATCCTCTCAGGACCGCTGTGGGACAACTAAACAGCACTAGAAGCCGTTAAAGCCTCTGAACAGGTCATTTACGGAATTTATTGCTTTTAAAAGATAAAGTAACGAAAGTAAAGTAGACAGGAGATCAAAAATTGAGCCGCCGTTCAATGAAAAATGAAGAACTTTATCCGGGTTGCTTTTAAAAACATGAAAATATTATTTATTTCTAAGTTCGCGAGGTTTTTTTTTTATGTCTTGAAGAAAACAGAAAGCAAACTGCAGTAATTCGGTTGCACAAGGTTTCAACTTATTGGTCCATTTACCTTTGATGATACAATTAACGATAATCACTCATGGGGAAAGGTCACAGATCTGAAGGTGTCAGTTAGATAGGCTCATCCATCATGTTGAGAAGAGATTTGCACTTAGGCAGCTGATCCGCAGATAATTTTAGATGGAAGCATCGAATGTCTCAATTCATCCAAACTAGAATCCACTGCGCAATTGTCGTCATAACTCGTGCCCTTAAGCTGTAGCATTAAATGCAAATATCGTATTGATCATATAAAGAAAACTGGTGCGTCTTTCTACTGTTTTAGGTGTCATCATATATTTACGCCTTCCATATATAGTAAGGTGACCAGTAAAGACGATTTTTGAAGTGACAGTATTCTTATTTAAATGAATCTTTTAAAGGATGACTTAGCTAAAGAAAGAAAGGAAAAAAAAACGAAGAAAGAGTTATCTTATGCATCCTCTAATGTGCTAAACACGTAGCAGACGGCCATGTGTTAGAAAGAAAGTTGATATCCATTAGCCAAGAAGCGAACATTGACTTTATTGTGTAGCGCAGAACAAAAGCGGTTATTGTTATGAGTGACACGGTGCGAACGGCGGACTCGCGTTGTCTTAAGAAATTGCACCATCACTAATTGAGCTAAAATTTGTTCCAAGTAAATCGCTAAGTCTTTCGGTTCTCTGGATTTTCTTACACTTAAAATCATTAAGGAGACTTTTGTTCGAATCTGATTATATAAGGCTGCTTACTTGTAGTAAACATAAAAGCTTGTCGAATCCCCTGAAACTTCGTCCACCTGTGAAGATCAAATGACTCTATTAAATATTTTTTAAGTTTTAAAAATCTTTAAAATGCTTTATGAACTCTTTCAGCTTCCAGAACTACTAATGAGGATTTGCTTATCCCAGAATTGTAGTTTGAAAATATCTTCGAGAGAATGTGTTTACAATAACATTTTCATTCGTGGGATTAAATAACTATAGGCTGACTAAAGTCTAAGTAATACTTCATGTGATTATTCAAAAAGGTCCTCAACTAAAGATTGTTTGAGAAAAATAAAATATGTTGACGTCTTAATAATTTTATTATTGAATTTAACTGAAGAATTACAGTCGCCTGAACAATGAAAACGACATATTTTCTTAATCTGAAATTAAGAATTAAATCTACGAGATTATTACTTAGATTTTCTTAATTTTCTACTGATGTGTGATATGCGATTTAATATAAATACGCCTAAAAGTTTTAAACAACTTCAGCTTTTTGACTAGCGAATAGATCTATAATCAACGTGTTTTTTTTTTTTTTTTTTTTTTTTTTTTTGCATAGGACCAATTTAAAAAGCTAAAATCCTTTACAGGCAGCGAACTATATATAACTATATAATTTTACTTAAACATAAAGAGCCAAAAGGCTTCATTTCGGCGATATAAACATTATTCAAATTAAGGGGATATTAAATCCCACATTGGTTTAAAACCGAATAAGAAACTTAAAGATTGGAATCAGAGAGTTTCATGCCGAATATAGTAAACTATAAAAGTATCGGCGGTTACTAGCGTGAGCTAATGCAAGTAGTCCTAGTACGTAATACAATCTCAGGCAACTCGTTGCAAAGGTGGGGAAAGTTCTGATCGCTAATCTTGGTGTTTTCCATAATGTAAAAACACATTTCCTAGGAAATGTATGCTGTTATTACATTATGGAGGGAGGTCACTACCCAGACCGGTTTCAGCCTTTTTTGAGGCTTCATCAGTGAGTAGCCAGACCAAATAGATACCAAAGGGTATAGCGAAAAGAACTTATATACTTTGCTATACGAGTTGCCAAACAGGTGCATATTTATATTTAAGTAACATTTTAAGTTACTTAAATATAAAGAGCCAATAGGCTTCATTTCGACTTCATTTCGGTTTTAAAACAATGTGGGATTTAATATCCCCTTAATTTGAATAATATATAATTTTAATTTATTGAATGGCAGAACTTTGAATGAGGATTGTGCATTCAAATACCATTGTTTGACGTTTCTTGAGTGTCAAATAATGATATCAAGTAATGGAAGCACATGCAGCGTGGAAATGTGGAAATGTGTACACTAAAGTGATGTTTGGCAATGCTTATAATGGCATCAGAACCATAACATGGATGTATAACATCACATGCAGAAGAAAGCAGCACCAAAATTGGCAACAAAAAAGTATTTGAATTCCACTGCAAGGTTCCTAGCTTATCTAACGCTTGGTGTTGCAGGCGTTTTATTTTGGTAAGTGGGATTTATGTAAAAAGTATCCCACCAGATCCCTGCATAACACTGATTCCTCCATTTTATATTTACTGCTGCAAAGAGCCAATTCGAAATAATATAAACATCCATTGCTTTGGAATACGTTTCCTTCCCCTCTTCTCCCACATTTCTTATTTGTATTCTATTTTGGCGTTTTTACAGCACATGAAAAATTTTACCGACTCTCAGGTGTTTTCATGTACAGAAATATTGAAGTTAGTGCTTATGCAAACATGGAATTGCAAATGATTGTAAGAAGATGCACTTTATAAAGTCTTGGAAAAGCATGCATTAAAGTATTTGCTAGCAGCGGTAAGACTGAGAATATCAGTGAAAAACAAATTTTATATATTCAGTCTTCAAACTGAAGACACAAATCGTGATCAGTTCTTTGGGACTATGAGGTCATTGTGTATGGAACGCACGCACTTGCCTCATATTATTCAGTAGAAAAATATACGACTACAGGAAGAATATTTTTATTCAAAGGAAATATCCTAAATATCTTCACTGTTAAACATTTTAAGAACTCAGAGGGCTGGTATATTTTAATAATGCTCATTTCTGTATATTTCTACATCACACAATTCTGAAATTGTTGAACAGTAAATTTACAATTTACTGCTCAACAGTTTACTGCTCACCTATGGGAATCTATTAAAGTTTCGCAAAGACGATAGGGAGGGAAGAATCGATCTTCAGAATTATGCAGATTGATATCACAGTAATGGATCTAACCAAATTAAAACGTGCACAGGTTAGCCGACATGGATTGACCAGCGGGATTCGAACCCACAGTCCAACGGGTTGTGGGTTCGAATCTCGTCCTGCGCATGGATCTTTGTGAATGCATTTAGGTTGAGGATAAATTTCACCTTCATAGGTGATGCTACCGCTCTACTTACTGGAGATTCAAAATAGCTTAAAAGCCATTTTGTTCAGTATTGTTCGGTATTTCATATCCATAGTAGGGGTTCCGGGATTATTTAAATCTTTGCTCACCTTCAGGACTAATACTGAAAATGCACCACATGTTTGCAGTCTTTCCTGGATGGAATTTATATAAATAATGTGTCCAGTTTTACAGTAATATACAATGATGAGCCGTAAATACAGAAACGTGTTTGAATCTGCTCAAGCATTCGTTTACGTTTACCTACTCGTATATTTATGCTATCAATATAGCATAAATATACGAGTAGCTCTTGACTTGGAGATTAATCATATAAATTTCGATTTGATAAAATTATTAATGAAGTTTAAGAGAAACGGAACGATTCTATAGAATACTCAGCGGCTTTTGATTAGCAAGTAATGTAAGGATCAACAATACTTAATATACTTTGCACCGAGTGACTAGCGTAAATGTTAAGTCCCTGAGGAAGTAACTTTCAGAAGCGCTGATTAAAAGAGAAGAAAATTTAAAACTTTCTCAAAACTGAAGGTTTACTAAGTACACACAGATTAATTAATTAAGGCTGAATGGAATGAATTTTACTATCACGCACTAAAGGTAATGCACGAACTACAAGGCGTAAGCTATGCACAGGGAATTATTAAGCTTTAATCAGTTCATTAAAAACTTCAGAATCCATATAATGGGGTCTCCAAATACACCGCCTTTTATTAACGAGAGCTTTCAAGTTCGTCAACACCACCCGATTCTAACGTTTCTTGCCCACAAGACCGTTAAAGCTCGTTATAGTGTGTTACTCAGAACAGTTTTCCTTGTGGATTGCCATGTTTATTCTTATTTGCTAAGATACTGAATTTTCATTTTACTATATTACTTGGCATATTATTACCATTTTTAATGGCTTGTAATCTTGTAGAATCAGAATATTCATCACAGATCTGTTGCTCAAAGTGAGATGTACCGATCCCTCAAAATCATCAATTGCCTTTTTTTTTCCATAAGAATTTTTTTTTTTTTATGATTCAAGGAACGACTTTATTTTTTCCTTATTAGTGGAAGTGTTTTTCCCCTTATGATTACTACTCGACGCGTTCATAGTGAATTCCTTTTTAATACGTCTCTCTCTCTCTCTCTCTCTCTCTCTTTCTCTGCACTTCTCCCTCTAATGTTTCCCCTTCAACTAGTATTGATGGTGCCCTTTGTTTGAAAAGATGTGGGTTCGAATCACGTCTACAACGCAAAAAACCTTTATTAGGGTTTTCTTCAAGTGAAGATGAGTTAGATAATTTTATAGGGCGGTAGAAAGATTTCCGACAAAATAAGCCAACCAACCAGAAGAACGCACATAATTTCTAGACATAATATAGTGTCCTCATGGAGAATTGGTTCTTCCGTAATTTCAAAATAACTTCCCCTTTATGCTGAGCGCCTTTGTAGCACAGACGGAAAAAAGAAATTGTTGGAATGACCAGTCTTTTAATTCTATTCTTAGAAGCGAGGAATATTTATAAGGGCTTTTAAAACGAAACGGAACTGGATGATTTCCTTTCTAGACGGTAGAGTTTTTCTCCCGGAAACTCGAGTTTGCATCCCCACAAAAATAGCCGTACCGTCCGTCTATCGGATAACATAAATTCTATTACCGGATATAACATACTTGCTTTTCTCTTCTTAGTTGCTTTTTTTTCTAGCGTACTTCTAAAACAACTAAAACATCTAGCCGCTGAATAAATATGAAATATAACAGACCTTCTTTTTTTTTTGTTAGCTTAAACATTTAGTTTTAATTGTCTCTTTTTTTTTTCTGTTTTTCTAGAAATCAGCTTACAATTCACACATTATTGGCATTAAACTAAAGAATCAGTTTATTTACCGATCTCGGGTGATTTAAAAATGCTTTATCCGAAGAACATGCTGAACACCTTCGAGAGAGAGAGAGAAAAAAAAATATATATATATATATATATAATGCAAAATCTATGATCAACGGTGAAGTCTATGAAAAATCTTTGCTTATTAAAATCTTTTATATTATAATCTCTGTTTATCTTCAATTGACTTTCTTTATTTTGTGTTTACTGTGTTAGATGAGGAACTGATCAGAGCGCCATCTGAAAGATACTTGTGAATCCTTTAAGCCTTTTCCCCCATAATCTCATGGATCCTTCCAGTTTCTTGTGAAGCTGTTTAGGTCCTACTAATTGCATGCGTACAGTGTATTTGCGTGCGTGTTGCCTAGACTAAAATTTGTATCTGTTCTGTGACGTTGGCAAACGCCACGACCTAATGAGTCGAATTCAAGCATATCAAAGCAGTAGGTACTTGAATGGTGTATTCGTTGTCTCTATTTTAACTTCTACACACACACACGCGCGCGCGCGCACGTACATACACTCAAGGGAATTCGATGGCATTATTGTCTCCGTCTCTTATTCAAGTAATTGGGACGTATGCCGTCTGTCTCTGTATGCGTTTCTAATTCTTGCTGCCGTACATGTGCTTTGTGAAGCTGAATGTACTTGAAAAATTTAGGGAAAGTCATATAAGTTATGTTCTTCGTAAATGTCATTTTTGTCACAGCTATTGTTATAGAGATGAAATAATATAAGCAGCTGTCAAATATTGCATATTGTATACTCAAGCCGATCTGTCTATTGCCAAATAACAGACAGACTGACTTGAGAACATATGCAGCTGACAGACATAAATATACTGACGACTTATGACTTCAAGTGTCCTTGGTGAGACATTCCACCGCTTTTTTCCCCTTTAGCGTTCTCATATTTTTCTATTCCTAACTTTTTTTCTCTACCATGCATATTTGATTTTTTTAAAATCTTTTAACTTGTTTTGGGAAAAAAAAAACAGAAAGAGCGAAGATTACTTTAGATGTTTTATCGACAGCTGCCAAACAGTAAATAGCTGAGTTGCGAAAATTACAGAGTGCTAGTCAAAGTTGCGAAGTGAGTGTATTCCTTGTGTGTTCTACGAACGGTTTGTCTGTTTTGAGGAAGGAATACTTGAATGTCTAGTAGAAAATTACTGTGATTACCATGTGAGACCAGGTAAGCTCTCATTTGAGGAGGCCTACAAAATATTCCTCTCTTTCCAGATACGATTCGAATCCGTGTCTTTTCAAAGCGCATGTGTTGTTCTTCTCATTGTTTATCCCGCAGCGGGGCTTGCGATAAAAAATGGAAATTCCACCAAAAATAAAATATTTTGGCATTTCTTTCCAAACTTTATAAACATTTAATTGTTTTTTTTTTATTGTTTATTGTGTAGGTATCGTACTGTTTTATTTTAATATATGAATTTATTATAATTGTATCGAACATGCTCATCCACATTTCTGGTAAAAAAAAATTAAAGTGTGTGAAATTAAAATTTAAAAAATATCAAAACTAGAAAATATTACCATTACGAATTGCCTTTTTTTTCTGTTTTCTTGCATCTGTGAGGTAAGTAGTTAAGCTAAGTACAAAAGCTAACAGATTTCAATAAGCGAATTATATTGTCTTTTAAATGCTGTTAAAATATTGGTTGTTTGTTATTTAAAAACATATCACTATATTGACCAAGGCTCCATCACTCGATTACGAGATAAGCTATTCCATATTCATATCATACAGTATACTGGACAGCTAAGAATCATATCTAGAATGAACTATTTCTATTATTGCTTTATTTTTCTGTGAAATATTAGCCATTACTTCCCATTAAAATATTAACCATCGATTACTCTTCTTTCATATCTTTCATTTTGCATTTTGACTTGTTAAATTATATATATGAAATGGCCATGATGTCTTAGTAGGTTCCCAAGAGATTAGTCAGTTTTTTTTTAATAACATTAAAAAATAAGATGATAGATTCGGTAGATAATTGATAATTTTCGAAACTACTTGTACAAAATATACTGCTGGCCTGGTGTTGGCTGAGTGGTTAACATATCAGTTCTCTAACCAACAGCTTTGGGGTTCGAGTCCCGCGGTGGCATGAATGTTTGTTAATATCTTTAGGTGAGAGAGGAATTTCACCCTTCCTCTTGTTGAAGACCTAAAGTGGCTTGACAAAGTTCCATGTTTGGACTATAAAGCTGTGTTCTTGAATTATATAAAAAATTAATAATAATAAATGACTGACTTTCTTATGTTTATACTCGTAGAGTATAAACATAAGAAAGTCAGTTTAATAGTACGTATCTTCGGACATTCTCCCCTCCCAAGTCAGAAAAAGGAGGTCGTTTGAAAAACGCACGTTTTGCACGAAATTATATAAATCTAATTTTCTATTAATAGAATTTTTAAAGACTGAAATCGGCAATGCATTTCACCTCGTGGGCAGCATTAAATAAATAATTATGAAAGAAACGAAATATTTGACAGAGTTTTTAACGAATTGCAATTATAGAGATTTATTGACGCGCACGCGCGCGCGCACGCACACACACACACACACACACACACACACACACACACACACACACACACACACACACACACACACACACACACACACACACAGAGAGAGAGAGAGCTTTTCCAGTTGAAACTTTCACTCAATTATAAAAGACTAAACGCATCATCTATTTGTGGTCTGATGTTGTTCATTACAGCTAATTTGTCTTTTGCGTGCTTCGCTCTACTTACCTGACACTAACATTAAGATAAGTTTTTGTTAGGAGTTCCAAAACTTTAACGACGATCATTACTAACCGTGGTGCACCTATCATCGACACTTATTTCTGAGATTTACGTCTTATTTCAGGATCGTATTGGAGATAAAAAATTGCTTCGTTATAGCAGTACAAAGGGAAGAGACCAAGTTGTTGCCTACCTTTCATTAAATAATATTATTGGTTCGTCTTAAACGTAAAAAATTTTAAATGGAAAAATAAATCCTCCAGCTTCCTTCATTTCATTTATAATATCTAATACTTCTCTAGCTAGTTTTACTGATATCTTTTTTTTTTCGATCATCGGTTTTTTTTCCGAATTCAATCAAATAGAAGTCCTTTTCATATATATGTTGGTGATTATATGGAAGATTAAATTTTAATCCAATTTGAATTTATTCATTTGTGATTATGATTTTGAGAAGTTAGTGAGGACTCGTATGCAGGATTGAGTAGTGAAGTGAGATTGTTTGTTACGATTAACACGGATTGGTTTAAAGGCAATATGTGGTCACACTTTATAATAAAATAATAAACGTGATTGATGAAGAGAATGCATATTCCTCGAGCTTGCCAGATTTGTTTAGTTTCTACCAACCTATTCGACTACTTAACATAATAAGTTGATCTTTATATTGCAACGGATGGATTTAGATTTCAATTAGTGAGTTGGATTGACATTTGAATATATGACAGTTATCAAAGAGTTGCTTATAGGGAGCACTAAAAAGGGAGAAGGAAGGTTAGAAGTAGGGTTTTCACCGAGCTCAATACTAGGACCATAAATGTTCCACCTTTGTTAACAATATTGCAAATCGATTGCAAGAAGTAAATTTATGAGAGTTATTAGAGGATCTAAGCTGGAAAAGAAAGCAAATGCAAATGATGGGAAAATGTCAGTTTCATATAGTTAAGAGCAAGGTATGAAACGTTGGATAGAAGACTGTATTTTATTGGTGGAATTATACTGGAGGAAGTAAAGAATCCGGGAGTGATTGTAACTAGGAAATTCACAAAATGGCAACACATTGCAAAGATGACGAAGAAAACCTAGTACTTCAATGGTAAATAACACACTGTACAAGAGAAATAAGATTATGTAGTTTTACTGTATAAGGCCCTAATAAGAATCAGACTATATGTGGACTGCAATGCACAGACCTGGTTTCCTGGATTTCTAGGAGACGAGGAAACTTTTGAAGAGAGTAAAGAAGGAGATAATCAAGAAATTTTATTTGGGACCATGGTGTACTTGCTGTAAGGATAATTTGAGAGCATGTAATCTGCAAAATTTCGTGGACAGTGGAATGGATGATCTTGCTGAGACATAATTATCGGTTCTAAATCCAGAGGGTGAAAATAAGCATGTCGAAACAAGGCTAAAAGTCATCTCTGGAGGTGTTACACAAGGGAAAAATAAGTTAATTTTTTGCACGAGAGTGGTGGGTATGTGGAATTCATTGTCTGAGAGGATGGTGAGAATACAGACATGAAGAGTTTAAAAAATAGTACAGTAAACTTTATATGATCTACAATAGATCTATCTCCTGTGATGTCTTCTAATTTTGGTTTTGTTACAAGATAAGGGCTATTTTTATATAACTCCTTTTGTATGACCACAAAAGGTTGTAAACCATAGCATAGTAATCGGTGGCAGGCTAGGAATTTTTATTTTATTTTTTTAAATATATTTTTGTATTTTTATATAATCTGGAAAACCCGCTCGAAACATTTTAAAGCCATTAGAGGTCTTTCTTCAATAAGCAGATATTTATCTCTCACCTGAAGATAATTACTAACATTCAAGGCCACAATGGGATTCGAAACCGGAAACCTGTTTTGTGGTCGTTACTTTAATACTTGGTTACATTTTAATCAAATAAATTATCATTTTAAAATGTTATTTTTATTATAAGTATTACATATCTAAAACAATAATAATATATGTTAATTAAATGTGAGAGAAATATCACATAAGCAGTAATTGTGGTCAATAGTTGGAAATACCTACCAAATTACTTCTAAAATTATTTTACTTGATATTGTACATATATCTTAAGTTATTCAAGTATTTTCTACTGCATCGGATTCGTGCCTTAAAATGCTGAACCTCTTTGTAATCCTGTGGTGATATTTCCCACTTTTCCTTATGTCCGTTGCTCACTGTCCAGTTTCAAATCCGCCGAACTTCTTTCCTTAAAACAGTCTTTTCATATTATTTCTTCGAGCACTATAACTTCGAGTTGTTCAACATTTATCAACAAGGTCATTTTTCTTCTCAACCACTTGCATGGATATAGTATCGAATGCTGTAGTTTTTACAAGCTCTTGTGTGTGGAGTTGATATAAAAAATATATGCAACTCAGATTTATTACATTTGGAAAGGTTAATAAAGCTCACTCAGTACGTTCGGCTCTGCTTTGAGGAGCCACGATTTCATGCAGTAAAACGGAGGTTACATTTCGCATATTTATTTTCTCCAGAAGCTAAAAAGGGTATTTGCAAAAGAAAAAAAATATTATTCGTCTACAAAGAATGATTCTCCATGAAATGGAGAATACCCCCCCCTGCAATCATGCTTCTGATGTTTTTGTAGTGCCCAACAACACATGAAATGGAAAAGGACTAGGGGAAGAGAATTCTGTAGAGACCAAATTCGCACAAGATCATGGTCTGAATTACTGAATGGAGAGGCGACCTTTTCAGTATATTTGGAAGGAGCTAGTCAAGAAAAGATCAAGGATGTTGGAAGAAATGAGAAGATAATCTGATATTCTGGTTAGTAGTTTGTTGGATCATTGCTTACAGCCAGCAAATACTCTCCCGGCTTGATCGATCAAAGGGAAGCTATTTGGCGTTGCCGACATTTAGACAGACAATACACAAGTACACAGAACGAAACACTTTTGCTTTTGGCAGATCCATTTCAGAAAATTAAACTCTTCGGGAGTAAGAAGTTGGGTTCGGAAAGGTAAATCGAATTTTAAAATTTGGAGAGTTATAAAGAAAGCAATTGAAAGTTACTAAGTGAGAAATGAAAAAACCTTCAGTCAGAGAGAGAGAGAGAGAGAGAGAGAGAGGAAAAATTCTAGACACGGCATTGTCTGGCATGGAATATCAGATCACATTCATTTTCTCCGTTGGATGAAAGAATCAAAATTATAATTTGGACAGCCTGAATATACATCAACTGTCATCAGTTACAATTAATGTTGTACTTGATAATTGAGTTTCAATTCAAAACAGGAGATCAAGTCTGAATTTCTTTAAGTAGTGATTTATATCTTTTATTTTTTGTGTTTGTCTCTCGAATGTTCTTAAAGATATAGACAGGATTAATATTTAGTATATTAACGCATATTAATATTTTAATATTAACATTAATCACGATATTAATGCATTGATAATCTCAATTCAACTAAACCAAGACTCCGTTTCTGGCAGCATACGGAGACAACAAGAATTATGCACCACCTGAATAGGTACATCACCAAGTCCAATCCTATGTATTACCTCTGGAAGCGCTGTAATGCTACAGTTTATTGTTATACTCTTCAATGGAGAGGTTTTAGATCTTCACATGTGTTTGCTTGAAGGTATTACTGAACTGTTTGAAAAAGAGAAGGGATGAAAGAAGCCTGAACTCTCTTACTATGAAGACTAAACATGGCGCGAGCCATTTCATGTCTGCACCGTTTCACCATCGTCTATCACGAGTAGATTTAGTTGGCATTTCCTCCAATTAGGAAAGTTTCCTTTTGCAATGGAAATACTCTGAATTCACCAGAGGCCCCTTTTGTGGAAACCGTTGTCACGCCACGAGAAGGCGTGGACTGACAGCCGACTAAGAGAAGCTGTGTATTGTGCTTCATCTGTCAATTAGTGTCCGGAAAAATAGAAATGCCGAAAGTGAAGCATCATCAGGTTCTAGGAATACTAAAAAGTGACATGCTATATACCGTAATACTTGTTTTACACACCTCACAGCTGCAGTCCAAACTGTTTTTTTTCCTTTCACGGGAAGCGCATAGAACTTGGTTCATTGTATTTTCGTCTAAACACCTTTAGCGTTTATGTTACGTGTTTGTATTCATTCTGAATGCAGAGACAGGTGATTTAATTTAATAGCTGCATATTTACTACTATTATTGAAACTTATGAAAATGCATCCGATCTTTCTAAATCTAAATATATTGTAAATGTGCTAATTAATATAATCGTTCAAAATCCTTGCTGTTCTCACTGGGAGAAAACTTCAATATTTATATCAAGCCCAGAACTATATTCCTCTCTTTGATTTGTGACTGGCTGTTAATATAACTTACGCTATTTTCGGAATGAAAGTTGCCATTTTTATATTTGACTGAAAACTCTATTATGTCCATCTCCGAGTACATGTACGTTTGCTGTATTCACTTGAATACAGCAAACGTACATGTATTCAATCAGACAAACCACCTTTCTTCCGAGATACAGCATGCAGAGACCGACTTGAAGGCAGGCTATGTTTCAAAGAAAAAATCACTGCAATTGTCCAAGACTGAAGAAAGAGATGGGATGGCAGACAAGACTGTAATCTCAGGGAGATAACATATGGTACGAATGCACGGGAACACGCTATACAAGTCAGGTGGCCAACAGCAGTTTTGCGCGTGCACTTGTTTCTTCAAGATTCGGACACAGACATCTCAAACATCTGCTTTTGCTACCGCGTGTTTCTCCCCCCCTCTCCCCCGCCTTCAAATCGATTCGTGTTGTTGACACCGACGGCACGCTGCAAGAGAAAGTACTTTGACCGCTTCTTTTCTCTGATGGCTATCTGTAGAGCTGTCAAGCCAGCTTGCAGCTCAAGGAACGTATTCTTTTCAAACAAATCATATTTTCCCGTTGCCTTAGTGGTAACTCTTACGACGTCTTATTTATTAAACAAATAGCAAACTGTTTTTTTTTTTTTTTTTTACTCATAGAGGAATCGTCTCCATAATGGAATGAATATTCACTATCTGATTTCACGAAGTAAACTCAATTATAATGAAACAAGCAGCGAACAGAATTTCACTGCTTGTAGTTTTGAATTTCTGAATTTCTCGATAACGTAACGTGTTTATCACGTTCAGGATGAGTTTCGGTAATCACGAAGACTTGCTTTCGAATTTGAAGTGTTCGTGACTGCCTACACCCCTCTAGTTTAGAAAAGGAATCATTTAGTGGCAACGCTGGAAATTAATTCGTGAAATGCTGCTGATAACGAACACGAATATCGCTGTGTTGAAACTGCCCAGTTGGATCTCTGAGCTGGGATACAGTACTTAAGCAGACATTGTTTAGCATTGTGTACCTTCATACTGATGAATTTCCGTCAGTTTGGAATTACATTTATCAGTGATACATGCATATATTGCATCATCTCATATTACTGACGCAGAATTTAATCTGAAATAATGTAGATTATCATCTCAATAGGTTGATTAATTTGGTAATCCACAATTCACAACAGAATACTCATGAATATCTTTTTTGCTCTCTTATCTACGTCCATTTCTTAAAAAGTTGCTCAAAACTTCTATATCCTATAAAAGAAAAGAACTCGCTTTCACGTGAGTGACAGGCGCTCCTCCATATTCGTTCCCCCCGCCTTTTGTCACAAGCGGACCGGTAAATAGCGTAATGCTAGGAAAAGCCACTTCATTTCCTAGTAGGTAGGCAACGGTCCTCTGGCGTTAAATAAACTTTCTAAGTAAGGTTATGGCTAAGGTTACAGAGTGCAGAAAAGAAGGGCTTAGGCAGCGTTGAAGAGTGCGTCAAGCATGCAGGCTACAGGCATGAATATTTAATAGAAACATGGTTTTATGGAACACTTCGTCGATAATGTTTCTGGGTTCGTCGTACGTCGTTTAAAAATTCAGCTGGAACTATCAAAAATTTGAATAATCTTAGTATTTCCAGAACACTAAACATCAATATTCTAAATAGTCGATTTTTTTTTTTTTTTTTTTTGTGCTCTGAAAGTAAACTTTCAGAAAGTCTATAGGGAAAAAATATTTAGCGGAAATAAATAGAAACAAAGAAAACTGTATATTGTGTGAGTAATGGTTCACGATTGTAAAAATAGAAAATCGGATGCTGGACTGAAAATTTAATTTCATGAAAGGAAGGGCGGAGAGAAAGAATGGATAATATAAGCGATATTGAGCAGGAAAGATTTTTTTTTTTTAAAGGTGAAATCGTAAGATGTAGAATACACTGCATTGAATGGAGGCTTGCTAAAGGCTGGAATATAGTTTAAAAGTAAATAAGGAGGAAGCAAACCGTTAAAAAAATAGGTACTGCTAGTATGTCGTTCTGTGATTGGTTTACCTTTTAAGTTCGACAGCACAGTATTATGCTTGCAGTTTATGCTTATGTTAAACGCACTGTTATTGCCTTGTGCATGAGTCTACCCTGATGTTATTTCCGTAGCTGGGAATTAATTGAGTCGAATTAATTACAATTAAAAAATACTCGAATAAATGCGCTCACTGTATATACTAATGTTGAGAGGCTTCGGTTCTTGCTCTCCATTTAGCACGCGCTAAATGTCGCCTCAAGCGCACTGAGCTTCCGCTGACGAGCCACTAAAATGCTCATGAAACAGATCCCAGACACTAATATCATTAAAGAGAGAACAACAAAGAACACGGATTATTGATACCACAATTTATTCTTGGCTCCTAGTGACTGTAAAATTATTATTTTATTTTATTTTATTTATTTATTTATTTTATTTTATTTTTTTGCTTGTTAGAAGATGTCATACTTTAGCGGGTAGTGTTCTTCGGTAGCACAATAGGATTTAGCGTACTGAATATTGTATATAAAGAAATACAAACTACACTTTAGACACTGTTATCATGTTACTATTATATACGAGGGTGGTCTGAAAAGTACTCGACCTAACAATGAAAAAACAATTTATAATTTCAAAATTATTTTTAATCTTCAACATAATCTCCCTTAAGACTAATACATTTATTCTAGCGATGCTCCAGCGCCATTATCCCTGTATGGTTCTCAGTAAGATCTGCAAAATACCCCTCTTCAGCTGCAATCACCTTCATTCGAAGAAAAACGCTGACCAGCGAGGAAAAGTTTTAGTTTTGGGATGAGATAGAAGTCAGAGAGAGCCAAATCTGGGGAATAAGGCGGATGTTCCAACAATTCATAGTGCAGATCCCTTAATTTTCCCATTGCCAAAACACCCTTGTGGGCAGGTGCATTGTCCTGATGAAAGGTGATTTTTTTTCTTCTGCAAGCCGGGTCTTTTCTCACGAATTTTTACGCCTAGTCTGGTTAAAAGATCGGTATAATATTCCCCTTTTATTGTTTTACTCGTTTTAAGATAATAAACAAAATGCCTTTAGCATCCCAAAACACACCGATGCCATGACCTTTCCTGCTAATGACACCGATTTTGTCTTCTTTGGCGCTGAACAACAGGCTTCTGTCCACTGTTTTGACTGCTGTTTGGATTGATTCTGGTATATAATGGTGAATCCAATCTTATCTAGTAATAAATCGACGCACAAAATCAGTTTTATTCTTGTTAAAACGCTCCAAGCAGTGTTCAAAGAGTTTCATGCAAGTGCGTTTTTGATCTGCCGTGAGCAAGCGCGGCACCCATCTTGCGCAAAGCTTTTTCATTTGCAATTCTTCATGCAAAATATATCCAACACGTTCTTTTGAAATGGCTATAGTCTCAGCAATTTCACGCACTTTGACTCGCTGGTCATCCAAAACCATATACTGTATTTGATCAATGATTTCTGATGTTGTTACATTTTTTGGACATCCTTCACGTGGATCCGCCACGTTTAAACTCTGCAGCCCATTTCTTAATTGTCGAAAACGAAGGAGAAGAGTGCCCATAAACGTTTATGAACTTCAAATGAATTTCTTTTGCCTTTAAACCTTGTTTTACAAAGAATTTTATAATCGCACGATACTCAATTTTATCCATTTCAAGCGATGCAGACAGCACTTTTGCTTCAGAGATAGCTGTATAAAACAAACTACTTGATAGAATGACTTGCAATTTCACATGGATGCGTATGACAGATGTACCAACTTCGAAAAAAAAAATCTTTCCGATAGTGTTGCCATCTATGGTCGAGGCCGAGAACTTTTCAGACCACCTTCGTACAACCTAGGATTTGCAAAATAAAACCCAGATCTGCTGTATACCCTTTGCATTAAAATGAAATTGTATTTTGCAATTAAGAACATTAAATTGCGTTTTATATTAATGACCGCAGCGTTTTATGTGAAGTAATATGTCTAAATTAACTAACGTGATTTGCAAACACACATCCTTTTCCCTATTAATATAAATTTTTAACACTGTACGGGAACAGTGTGAGAGTGTGACACAGACTTATACTTTTATTATATAGTTCCTTTTTCCTGTACTTTTAATTTACTTCTTTTAGTTCATCTTATAAATAACTTATACTTGTATTAAATAATTTATATTAAAATATGTTTTGTTAAATCTGTGTGACATTGCCATACAAATATTCTTCGCCTGGTCCAGGAAATCTCTTCAAATGATTTATGACATAGGACTATTGAACCCGCCGGATTTTATTTTATTTTATTTACACGGTTGGAATCTTATTACTAGCTTTAACATGAAAAATCTGCGCATGCGTGAACAGCATGAGTAATATGAAAAAGGAATGCTCTCAAAAATAGCAGGTTCTTGAATCAGAAAAAGCATAACTACAGAAGAAGGATAGGTCAATATTTGATCTATACGCTGCTAGAAATATGTATTATATTGAAGTCGTTTCTCCTCTTTCACTAGAAAAGTTTTTTTTTTCTTTTTTTCGTGTATGTGCTTCCTGTATTTTGATAATAATATAACATACGTTTCATTCACTTAACAGATATGGCGTTGAATCTTATTAGATTCTGTTTCGCTTGTATGACTAATAAAAATGGAGAGAAAAAAGTAGAGGAAAACTGGGCATTTCTCTCCGATACTCTATTCATCAAGTACTGGATCGACAACATAATACTTGAATAAGCTTAGGTACACATAGATGAAATGTTTCTATGGCAACCATTATGCCTCAAATCTTACAGAGGTGGTGTTCCATAATTAGTTGAGTAAAGGACAAGAAAATGTCTCACTAAGTGTTCTAATCACTAACTTCTCTAGTTGCCTTTTGAACTGAATATTCACCTTCATATTTGTTTAATTACTATTACAACGTGTCATTTAATGTAACCTTCAATGTTGGATGTGATCGGTATCATAGAATAGTGGAAATCTCAAAAGCGGAATGTGAAAACTCAGGGAGTGGGTCTTGATAAAGACCCACTCCCTGAGTTTAATTTATTTGGGATAAAAATTAAAAAAAAATTATGTTTAAAGTGATAAGATAGTTTTTATTTGAATGAATTCAGTGAAAATATTTTAGATGGTCGCGCACACACTCACACACAAAATCTGTTGAATTTTATATGTTGGTACCGTGCATGGTTTAAAGATTGAGAAAGAAGAAACTTAATAATATAGGATTTAAATCACTGTATCTCCAGCTCTTAAACTGTTTGTTCAATTTTGAAATTTCATTTAGTGATCCATACTAAAATATATTTCCCAAATTCAGTTCTGCTCAAATTGGGCAAATTGCTTTTGCCTAATTTGATAGAGAGCAACTCATATAAACTATGAAACGATCTATTTTATGCAGGTGTCGTTTTTTATCATTTTTTTTTGCTGGCACTTTCCAAAAACATATATATACAAATCGTGGAAAACTATAAAAGGTTTCACTAACCAGTAGTTTTGAATTAAACTTTTTATTTGCTTCAAATTGTATATTTTCTGCATTGAAATTGAATTTGGGAATTATATATTTACATTCAAACGTAAAGCCAATGGGTATTGCTGTTTGTACGATTAATAATTTGACTTGTTGCCATTTTATTAAATGAATGAATGAAATTTCAGGACCGGATTTTTTTTTATTTGTTTTTGTACTGGATATTTTGGGCTTTGGATCCCTTCATTAATTGCATCATGCTATTTTTCAGATTTTATAGATTTTATATCTCCTTCCAGTTACAAGGTGCTGTGTATAGAATATATACAATATAATGGATTTCTAGTATCATAATCATTAAATTCCTGATATGTACCCTCAAGGGGTGTAGAGGATGGATTTTTAGCATGGTGTCAAAAATGAAATTTTGATATTTTTCTGAGACGTTTTTGGAATGCACAAACGAATGCCGCAAAAAAGATACAAACGTTGTGCTAGTTTTCGATATTTTATAATTAGCTTTCTTTCGCTTTTTATTAATATTATTTTTCAATATGATATTTTAAACATTTATATTATGATTTATAATACACAAATTATAGATAACCGTAATGATAATTATGTTTTGTGTTATAATATAAATTATAGATGTACTTGCAGACAATCATTGCTACTGACTTGCAAATAACTATAGTTGTTTTTTTTTCAGTTGATTTATATTATATAGTGATATTTTCTACTCTGATTAGAAGTTGGGATGATTACTTGACAATTGAATGAAACATTGAAAAAATATATAATACTTTCTGAGTCCAAGAAATGAGTTTTAAAATGTGATCCTTTTCGATGTCGATATGGAAAAGGCCTGCCCTGTATGGAAGTGAACTAAAATTAACGAAATTCTGTCTTTGGAATAAAAGACAAAATTTCGGTACTCATTGCTAGACAAATATCCATTACTTAAATGTTTGCCATGCAAGCGAATTTTCCCATCTGAGAACGTTTACGTCTGCATAATTTTTGTTTCTAGACTAAAGTCAATCACATGGAAATGAAGGATAAAAATCACGGATTCATGGCTAAGAAACTCTTTAGGGGAGTTTAGAAAAACAATGATTCTCTTGTGAGAGAAAGATATTGTCTCAGTTGGCTCACTGAATTAATGTTCAGCTAAACCTTTGGGTTAATTTAATTCCATTCATTAAATGTTTATGAACATAACGTTCATATCCTAATGACGTTCTCATTCAATGTACGTTTACACAAGTTATTGTCTTCATATGGAATGACCACCATTTCATTTTTATTTATTTTATTTTTATTTTATTTTTTGTGAAGAAGAAGAAAAAACATTTCATGCGGAGCTTATTTATTTATTTATTTTTTTTTGTGAAGGCCTAAAGTACCGCACGAATTTTAGCAAAATTCACATAAGAATGAGTGCTAAGAATTAATTAAGAAAACAAATGATTGGAATACGTAATCATGCCTATCTGCCTGTCTATCCATCTCGTGATGGCAGTGTAGCATGCTCTTTCTTGACACATTTCATGAAATTTGTTACTGTATTTCCTATATCTTCTGTCAGTCTGTGGGTTAAGTCCTCAATGGATGCTGCTGAACATTGTGTACTCCATTGGATATACCTCCACAAGATTGTTGCACTAATAATTGAAACCTATCTAACTATATTAGTGTTTGGATTTCCATATGTGCCATTCAAAAGTCTTAAAGGAATTTCAAGAGCCGGTTAACTAAACTTTGACTGTCTTTCTAGCCGCCATCGTTTTCTTTTGTTCTTGCTTACGTTGAAAGGCCACGAGCGCGCATATTTCCGAAAGAATTCTGCTGACGAGGCGAATGTTCTGATAAAGATGTTGGTAGGTGGCCACCAGCTTAACGTAACGAACTTAAAGTGTCTAGCGCTTGTCTCGTCAATACTGACAACACACTTGAGGGTTTCTGTCCTCAGCTTATGGTGACTAAGTGAAGAGTGCGGTTAAAGATTCTCGTGGCGATGTCGACGAGTATCAGTTTAGGTTAGGCTACCGATGAAATGCATTTGCTATTGATCGGTGATAATGGAAAGAAGAGACAGAAAGAATAGAAGGCGTATTGTATGCATATCAGTTATCACAAAGTGGAAGGCATTTCAGTGATAACTAATAAGGTTAAAACTTATAATTATAGTTTTTTTTCTTTCTAGTTTGGGGTCTCAAAACTCATCGAATAAATCATACTAACCAGCATACTAAATATATTGCAGAATTTTAATAAAATCATAATAAATTTATATATTGTTTTCATAAGTGTATTATGCTTATTTATTTAATTAGCTTTTTACTTCATTTTTTGTTATGTGTGTTATTTGAGGAGGTGTACAAATAGCAGCAGAAAGCCATATTATCATATTTTCATTATTTTCACTATTTTATTCTGTCATTCCTTTAAATTAAGTTTAACTGATAAAGACCCTTCAGTTAAGGATATCAATATCAAGGCGTGCTTTAAAATATTTTGATGACTTGACAGTTATACTTAATGCACAAGACTGAAGTCCCCATGAAGGTGTGGACGGAAGCTAATGGCAACGCCGCTGATGGAGATATCGAAGGAGTTCATTAGTACTAATATTACATTAGTATTACTGTAATTTATGCATATATATAACAGTCATGACCAACTTTGGCTCAAAGGCAATGTGGCCAATTTGAAAGTTTGAAGGCGTGTGGCTCTTTCATACTTCCACTGCAGCTCGAGAAGACGAAATATCACTCAATAAGGTCAAATTTAGTTTTCAAATATAAAACAAATTCATAAATAAAGGATATCACATAAAAATTGATGATTGCCTTGCCACATATGTTACTACTTTCTATACCATATGTAGCGCAGTTATTGTCCACTCTCGTCAGACACGTTTCGACAAATTATTAATATCTGCCTTTCTTTAATTTCTATCCTGCTTTTATAATTTTTTTTCTTTCTTCTTTTTTATGGAATATCGGTTAAGGATAATGTAATAAATATTACATGCACACAATGTAAATTATTTGTTAATATGTTGTCGGATAACAAGAAAAGAAGATGCAAAAGGAATCATTTGTTCATTATAAGGTTAGTAACTTAAAATGTAACGAAAAATGCATGCAGCTTTCTACTCAGTATCCTTCTCATTTACGAGACAAACAAACGTAATTGTTTAAAACCTGGCCTGCATAATCAGCAGACATTGTCATATTTTAACAAGGAAACTGATACCGTAACCGAGGCGAATTTTCGTTATATTGTGAAACATGCTTGCCAAACCCCCATGCAGGGAAAGAGAAATCATTAAGAAGAACATGGAGGAAGTTACTAACAATTTAGATTCAAATAATTCAAAACTTTACATATTAATATAGTTAATTCTGATTTGGAGTCACCCAACAAAGGAGTTTGAAAAATGATTTAAAATCTATGATTTAGTTTAGCTCTTAACGAATCAAGGAAGAAGAAGAAAAAAAAATGTTAGATTTAGAAGCGTTTCCAGAAGCAATTTGCGCTCTCGAGATCAAGAATGCACTCGATACGATATTAGCAAATGTCGATGTATTGCTGAAAATCTTTTAAGTATGGCAATTGATGGAGTACTGCAGGGTTAGTTTAGGTCTTTGTCTCTTAAAAAAATCGACAGATTTTTTTTTTAAGAGACATATAGAAAGAATTTTGGACATTCTGCTGTTTATTGCACCGGTAATGTGAATATCTAGTAATTAAACGTTTCAAATATGATAATGTTATTGAAATCAGGCTTATAAATTGTCAGTTCCCTCCGCATCGATACAAAGAACCCTACCAACGAAACGTTTTCTTGAAGAACTGGACTCAAACATTTTCGGCGGCCTTGCGAGGAGGTCAGTCTGCAAACCTGCAATTTTTTAAGCTGGTTTGTTGAATTATTCGAAGCTATCTTTGATTTATTTAAAGAAAGGGAAAAGATTTATCCACAACTGTAAAATGATGTGTTTAATTTTTATAATGCGACACATACAAACTCTCAATTCAAGCAGTAACCGAAAATAATAAAATTAATTTGATTTCACTGACTCTACTTCTCACGTTTCAAAAAATGTTTTTTCAAAATTAATTACTTTAAATCATCTTCCCTGTTTGTAGAATAGATTTATAATTGAAGAAGTACAAAATCATAAAGTCAAAGAATATCCAGCTAAGAATATTCGCCGTAAATTACAGGAATTGCTTGCCGATTTCAAAGTAAAGTTTAATGATTTAAAGAAGTTCAAATCCACTATAAACCCATTCGTGATTGATGTACGTGACGGTTTTTCGATTCCCAAAAACTTTTCTTCCGGAAATATCTCCTGTCTAAATGGAATTATTAAAGATTATAACCGTGTGCAATCCAGTTCTGAAAAAAAAAATGACATGTTCTAGTACCACACTATTCCCATCTCAAGAACTTTAGTTGGTGACTAATTTACTCTTGATACAACTAATTGCTCTCAATCGCTGCGCTGGACAGTGAAATTCATAAAATCAAAACATCGTACGCAGGTAACAAACCGACATCTGACAGAGCTAACTTTACTGTACTCACTGTCAACAGGATTTCAAAGCCTCGCAACCATGATACAAACACGTAAAGCTTCTACCAGCAAATAGTCAGTCAGTCAGTCAATCAGTATACATTAAAATAAATATGTGTGTAATATGTAAAATTTGTAATGAAATTATCCAAAATCTTTTTAATATCTCCAACCAAACATGGCTTCAGGTTCGAATCCCACCTTGGGTATGCAACGCTTGTGAAAGTCTTTAGATGGTACATAAATTTCACCATTTGGTGTGATACCACCTTCCCGTTTATTGGATGCCTGAAACGTCTTAAAAAGCTCTATATTTCGTATATATGGAGCAAGGTTTACTAATTATCGAGCCTTTAGCCCCCCATACGATACCCATACTAATGTATTGTAGGTTTACAACTTTCGTGGGTGGGATTCGAATTTATATATACATTTTGGGGTTATGATGTGCGGTTTCTATTATTTACAAGTCTATCCCCCCACTTCTTCCACTATATATAATATAACTGCATTAATTTTAGTGTATTATTTTTTCGCGTGTGTTTGCTCATCCCAGCTACCCAAATAAGTCATATCAAAACAGTCACATTATTCATGCAATAATGTGTTTCTATGAACGTGACACACACACACACACACACACACACACACACACACACACACACACACACACACACACACACACACACACACACACACACACACACACACACACACACACACACACATACATACAGAGCAGTAGAGCAGTAATAATGTGACTTGTTTTTGATTCCGTTTAATAAACTTATGAAATTAAAAAAAAAGACGTTGCTTGGAATCCTTGGAATCCTAAAGTTAATATTCTTCTTCTTCTTCCTAACATGGATTTTAGGCCAAGGTGGCCTGTTCCGATCGTCTCACGCCATCTCTTTCTTGGTCTTCCGATTCCTAAAATTAATCCTAAAAATCCTTCCTAAAATTAATCATCATCATCATCATCATCAAATTCCTGATACATACCCTCAAGGGGTGTATAGGATATGATAGTGCTACATGAAAAACTTACACCATTACTAACTTCCTATCTACAATTTTCCTCCAAATCAGTCTGTTACCTGTCAAGACTTCAGCATTATCAGATCTTATATTCCTATCTTCTAAGGCATTTTTTACTGTAAAATGTACTACAAAATAGTAAAATGATGGTACAAAATGCAGAATTTCCTAAAATTAATAAAGTTGGATAAATTTTTACTGCTAAATGAAGTAAAAAAATACGTTTTCCGAAGAAGAAAAAAGTGATCACATGATGATTGTAGAGATATATCAGCAAATTAGAATGCCCCACGTATGAATTTTGAAGTAAATTCGAATGTCACTACCAAACTAAAACTGTTTTGCTTTCGTAGTACATCAATTCGGCTGACATGATAAATGATGTTTCTTTTGTACTCAAGCTTCTTGGAACAAAAATGTCACGTACAAAAGAGAATTTTTAACCATTTATCTAGGAAGAGCTAAGAGCGGCTCACAAATTGAGTTCGTTCTGGAAACAGGCATTATATATATATATATATATATATATAATTCCGCATTCAGAATTCGCTAACAAAATCTCTTGCATCTTTTACTCAGGTTTGGGAATTCCACATGGTTTTTAACGTACATTTATCGTTATATAGATAGTTTCCATCCCTAGAAAACTGGAGGTCCGTAGTGGAATTAAAAAATAATATTTCGTCTCTGGTAACTCTAATTTGTGATTTTTCCACACTATTGAGCACTACAATTTTTCAGCATTTCGTGAATGGAGTCGACATTAAAAATAATTGGACCGTTCCTTTGAACTGCGTTCGAATTCACTTCTCAAGTTTCAAATTAACATTCTCCATGAGCTGCCGTGCATTAGCTAATATTTGAATTAGCATTTTCTAAATTAACTTTTAGTATGCTTAATTATATTTTGTGTTCTCAAATGGTATTTTGATTTTAAATTTAAGTTCATATGAAAAAAAAGGTTTTTGTACGAAGTTTTGGGTTAAAGAACACTTTAAATCATACAATAAATTTTGTGACATCATAATTTTGATTTGAATAGCTTGCACATACTAAAATGTTACGCACTCTGTTTTATTTACATTTCGTAATCCGTAAAGGTTTCCATTCCATCCCAAAACTATTCGTAAAAGTTTTGCACTCCATACGATTGTTATAAAAATATCACGTATATAAGCACTAGCGTTTATAATCTTGGATCAGAATTGAAATCCAGGATGATTACCATTTTCCTTAATCCTTTCGTAGTTTTAGAAATTTTAATATAGACATCCCGTAAGATAATATACTCGTACTATAACTAGTGAAAAAAAAAAGATAAAAGCGAAAACGGTGCTTAACAGATACAAAACACATAGACGATGATGTAGTGAAATGGGTTCTTATTAGCTGGAAACGGTGGAGATGCGAGAGTCGGGTTGTAATTAGTTAAAATTATGGTCATGGCCAGCGTAAGATAATTGCACGTGAAAAAGCCAATTTTCCAGCAGGCAAAAAATTCTGCAACAGCTGTATGAGACTGGCTAACTCAGCCTCAAAACCCTTATAAACGTTTTTCGTACGTTAGATGGGATTCGAAACCAGGTCTTTCCAGCTAGTCCTACGCTGTACTTTGCACGCTCTCTAATTGTTCCACGGGCATATACTTTATTCGTTGTCTGAAAATTTTCTACACATGAAAAACTTCGTGATTATGAGACTGCTGTTAGTATTATCGTTCAGTCGAACTCTAGAGAAGGTTGCGGCAATATTTATTATTTCAGAAGTGGATGGGATACACCGCATTCGATTTCGAAAACTAGCGCTTCGACTAAGTTTTTTTTTTAGAAAAATTATGTGTCAGCTTTATTTCAACTTTCTAGCTAGTTCTTTTTCCTCTCTGAAACATCATTGTTTAACATAGACGCTGCCTCTTATACTGCTACTACTGTTTTGCGGGGGGGGGGGGGGTTTGCTCTGTTGAGATTATGGCCGAATCAGTTTAAGGCTACGAGAAGACAAGTCTATTATGTTTGTTGTGTATTCTCCGTTCGGTTTACTTGGTTTGGAGGATAAACCCTGCGGGAAATGTATGAGACTGGCTAACTCACCTTCAGTTCAGAAGTCGTTATAAAGGTTCACATTCTAGTAAGTTTGAATCCGAGTCTTTCCAAACAAAGGACATTGTTGTTACAGACAGAATTACTACGGCCTTGTTTGTTGGATTGACAATGACACATATTAGCTGGCATTATTACCTTTGTTTCTAAAGTTATATACTGCCTGAACCTCTAAAACTAGTCATGTCAACTCCTTCAGCTTAGTTGTAATGACTACGTGCTGGGTTTACGAGACGGCTTCTCGCACATTAAATTGTGTGGGTCGTCAAAGAGAGAGAGAGAGAGACGAAACCCATCCAGCAATAAGCGAATACGCACTTAGAGTTTACATATACATGTCCTGCAATCAGTGACAAATGGTCGTGTTTTAATTGCAATTCTGCGATTTAGTTTGCGAATGGAATTTTGACAGAGATCATCTAATGGAAATTCTACTATACGGACAATGAAATAAAGTGTTTATGTATTTATATCTGAATTGACAACAATACTTTCTACTTATGTGTTTGGCCACTCCACGTTTGCAATATTATTAACATACTGTATACGTACTTGGTGGTATCCTGCGCTAGGTACACAATGAGCTCCTGCACTCTTATTGAGGAAACTGTTTTTTTTTGTTGCATTCTCTTGCGTGACGCTTTCATGGAGAATATCATGTGAGCAGGGACGCATCGATTGGAGACGATGTGGTGTCAGCTTTCCTTAGCGTGCATTTTGGAAGTGGCAAAAAAAATGGCGTCCAATTTGCCAGCAGGATCTCGACATAGTTTGACAATCTTTGCTTACAGATTTTTTTTTTTTTTAAGTTGATGGTTGAATCGTTACTGGCTGCAGTTTGGAATGCTGGAATGAAGAGATTTTACCAGAGCAAGCATTGTGTTTATTATGCATTGACAATAAATTCTCACTTTTGTATTGTCCTTTATATTGACTGTGGAAATATAAGCCATTTGGTCAGACAGTGCCATATTTGTTGATAGAATATTGTAGATTATGTCTTTTTTTTTTTTTTTTTTCAACGAAAATAGTATAGAAACTCTTCGCGAATCAGGTTTACCTTTATAATACTGTGCATTTTATCTCTCTCTGCCTTACGAAGTAGATTTATTTTAAGTGGGATTTTGAGTTTTCCCGAAGTTCTTTGCTATTGTAAACATGTCACATAACTCGACAGACGACAATCACAAGCAGACGATATGAATTGTGTTGCTTAGCAACGTTGACAAAGATAAGCGATTTAATGGTTAGCTAAACTCATAGACATTCAAATTGCAAACCAAAGGAAATAAAAATCATGTAAAAATTTCGAAGTATCAAAGCCTTGAATATTATAACAATGAATAAATATTGAAATGAAAACCCTAGAGGGATGATTGGTTTCGTATTTGAATTAAATATTTAGAATAAGAACATTTAAATGGAATTTATCCTGCGTAAGAGAATAAATTTACTCATAGATACGTTATGCTTGTCTGCGTTCTCGAAAATGAAAAGTGGAAGAGGAAACAAATAGAAGCCTCAAGGACGGTATTTATTCAAGTGGTGGTGGTAGTTGATATTAAAGAAAGAAAAACGAAACAGTTGCGATTTCACCGTGTGGAAAATATAAAATATTTGATTTTTATCCAAAAGTCAAAGCGAAAGCAACAGTGAAAAAAATCTCCACAGTTTTATTGAAATTACTTATCTTTCTAACTTCCAAGTTAAGATAATTTAAATGTGTGAAATTTATAATTCGAATAATTTATTTTATAGTGCAGTATTCAATATTTATAGAATTGCTTTTGTGACGTTATTTTTAACACTAAAAAAAAGAGAAGTTAGGTTTCTTGTTTTTATTTATTTATTTTTTTTTAATTTCACTTTGAATTCTACATTTCAGTTTCTGTTTTTCTTTCTTTCTTTAACTTGAATCCACATTCGCTTTCAGTGTAAATGTGATGCAGTTCGCAAACTTGGACTTAGCGATTGCCATGAGATCTCGTATGGTGATTGCGAAAGAAGCAAATCGAGATATAAAGGTTTCTTCGATGGTCCTCTTGATATGTAAATCGCAGCCGTTTGTAAATCCCCGATTTCTGTATTTCGCACAACGGTTATCCTCTCCGCGAAAAAAAAACAACTTTTATTCAGATTAAATGGATAACAGCGAATATCTTAATAACGTCATATAATCCTCCAGGAAGTCAAAATCCAAAAGTTTCGAAACGCAAAGGGAAAGCAAGAAACGGCACAACGCCTGCGAACCCACAAGCGTATCGTCCGTTATAAGAACGTATTACGGCCCTTCAAAAAGAAATAAATGAACATAGAAAAAAAAAAAGTATGAGTAATACTGAATTCTGTCCCCGGAAGGTACCATGATTAGGTTTGATTGATGCCTATGACATCGTATGAGGCTATGACTGAAAACGCATCTCAAGTCTGAATGGGCTTCACCTTTGGGAACACTTGGATTTTACCAATGCTTCATTTGTTATGAAATTATCTGTTGTGCAGTGAAATCAGCAGCAAACAAGTGATGGTTCCCGGAGAGCTTGAACCGGTTAAGAAGAAGAACAAAATTTATCATTTTCTTGAATTTCTTTTATCACTTTTCTGATTTCAGCTGATTTTCTTTACCGTTTCCTCCTACCAGTGGATGTCAAGTAAAACCCGAATAGAAAATTTTCCGATGTAACTCCATTATTGTTCCTACCACTGGCGCACTGTTTTCGTTTTTAGCCCTTCAAATCTGAAAACCCTGATGCACGATTTATCATCATCAACCAGTTTGCACTTATTCTCTGAGAACTTACGTGTAGTCCTCTAGAAGGAATTCTTGAAACCACAAATGTTCTCGTCTCATTCTTTATTTTATCTCAAATCAGAATGCTTTCCTAACATTGATTATTCTAAAGAGGACTTAAATGAATTTAATTTTAGATACCTTTTTAAGCGGCTTAGCACAGGTTGTGTTTAAGTTATGGTTATGTTTATTTAAAGCTGCCACCAAGGCAGCTAACGTGTGTAAGCGATATATTTTCTGTTAAGTGCGTGTATTCTTCGTTTAATCAGTCATCCTCGTTTAAGACTAACATATATTGAAAACCCTTTATTACCATTTCTCGGAGAGATTAGTTCACTCTCAGAATATAATGTAATATATCGCAACCAGTTTCAGTCAGTGAAGCGAAAGCCACAAACATCATTCAAGATATACTGGAATGCAGAAAATCTGGTTATTATTCCTCGACCTATGTGCAATTTAAGTAGAACTGCAAATCACTTTGCATTCAGGTGTCGATCACCCATGGTTTAGTTACCGCCGAAATCTTTTTGCTAATGTATAATATATCAAAGAACTACATTTGAGAAAAAAAAGTGCAGGATAGAAAAATGGACACGAAGGAAAAGTAATATTATGCAGTGATGTTTTACAGTATATGCTTAATACTACATTAATCAACAACAAATAGATAGAATTTAAAAAAAAATGCATACTTAAACATCATTTAAAGCATGACAGTTTGAAAGAAAGGGCTCCATAGTATTAATGAGGAAAAGCAACAGTCTGTTATTATGGTACTGTAGGTCAATCTGTAAATTTAGAGGCATTTCTATTAATTAGACATCTTTTGATCTTCTAATAGACCTTTATTATTAGGTAATCCCGTTATCAGAATTTTAAAAAGCTTCCCTTCTGAAATTCGTCGGACTGGTGGTAACATCTTGAAAATCCAAGAATTACTCCATAAAGAAATGGCTTCTAATTGTGTACTGAACTGTTTGTTGCTATAATTCTGTTTGTATCCTAGTGTTAGATTTTATATATTAGTCTCTGAAATATTCACTATATTTTGCAAACTGGATTTAAGTATAGCTTGATTTTGATACGCGTTTTTCAGGCATCAAAAGATTTATATGCTATTGGCTCGAATACTATTTTTTCTTCAGAATTACTATCTAAACTGCTTAAGTTGAGGAAAAAAACTGGGAGGGTAAATTATAAAAAACATGCCATTCGTCAGTCTAATATGAGCACAAAATGCCACGCTTTTCTTTTTTTTCTTACAGTAACACAACTCAAATGCTATCTTTAGCGAAAGAAAAAAAAAACACGAGGATAATTTAGCTTGGCATTAACTGATATACATGGTCTGGAAATTCTTGCATTGAACGATTAAACTGTGCGCTCACACAACCTTCTGAAGTGCATTTGATGCTGTAAATAATCCTAAAACATTCCCCCACCATCCGGATAAGATGACGATTTTAACTTTTAATACGTTTACCGTGACTTGTTATGACGCAACGTAAGACAAGCCGCATGCAATCCGCCTTCATTTTTTATTCGTACTACGTGCTAGCTAAAATATCATTAGCCAAGCCATGGAACAGCACTAACTCCAACAATAAATCCCCATCAGTCGTCACGTGCTGTGATTTACCCGCGTTAGTGCGTGACGTGTGCAGCTTTCATTGCATCCCGGTGACATATAGTTATGTCATATTTTACCGGTAACTGCAGCTTAGTCACACTAGTGACAGAAACTGTGGTGTTTGTTCCATCCCTCAGTTTAGATAGTTGACAGGAAAATCAACACGCTCACTTTGTAGTGAATGGGAGGGTTAATAATACACGTCCGAATTCGTTTTATTAGCGAGAATTTATGCTGCTGTCACTATGACAACGGAATTCATTTTAATCGTACTTTATCGGTCTGCTTAATTGACGTCATTTTTCTTTCACAAGCAAGCTTTATACGCTCATCATCATCATCAGCTTTTATTTACACATAAAAATTATTTTATTTACACATAAAAATTATTTTATTTACACATTCGAAGAGTTTATAATTTCAAAACCTTATACGAGGCTAACCGACGTAAGCTCAGCATGAAGAATTAGTTGCCTTAGCTTGCCTGATGTTATGATCGAAGGCTGTCACCTGTAATAGTAAACTGTGTCATTGCGGACACCAACAACTGCCATGCCAAACAGTAAGTGTACAGTGCCTCGCAGTCTAATAACTAAATGAAAACCAATATATATTCTCATGGGCATAGGATAATTTCATTCTTTGTTTAGAGACCAAATACATCAGCATCTGTTGCTCAAACACGATTTATTTCTAAAGAAATGTTTAAAAAAAATTCATTGGGCTACACTGGAATTTTCTTCATTTATGTTTATAGTAACAGTAGCTAATGATCTAAATTATGAACACTTCAAGCGAAGATATTTCATGCCTTCAAGAGTTTTTTACTTGAAGGCATGTACGTCTTCTTTTTTTGTGACGAAGCGGTGTAGAATTTATTATATCACAGCATTATCATGTTCAGTACTTTCAAACTGACAAGTTTTCACAGGACTATTTTCTAGCCATTCGTAGCTTGAATTTTAGAGTCAGTAAATCACTGGTTCCATATCTTTTCCTGTTTGAAAGTGCTGTTTTTATCTTGCTATTAAATGTGTCGCTAGTTTATCAAGAAACGTGTTCTGTCGATTATAGCACTTTTCTCTCATAAATGCATTTTGTGTACGTCTTGGAACTAACGCTCTCTTCCACTACGGAAGTTCAATCAACTCTAGCAAACGATATGTATTCCCATATTGCATTACTTTCCGGGCTTTGCTACCTGGTCATAGCTACTTCATATAAATATGGTAGATAGTCCAGCTGTTTTTGAACTTTGGAGGAGGTTCCAGAACGGAGACTCTTGGAACGTGAACAGTTTTATTAGCCACATGATTTTGTTTAATCACCGTTGTTTTATTTTAAAACAGTATGCTAATATTGGAAGATGATTTATCAAAATTATTTATTGGATAACATTCGCACAAATGCTAAATGAAGCACAAACTATGCATATTTAAACTGAATTGCAATCACTCCTATCATCCATCTACTGGGGCGCACCTTTGAAACAAGGAAAAGATTTCGCAAAATAGATCTAGACTTGTTTTGTAAATGCAGTTTTACAAGCATTCAAGCTAATATTTCTATCTTTATTCGGCCCTTTTAATATTAGTTAATGAACAAAATCCAGTTCGAGGATTTCTCCGGGAAAAGCATAGATCTCGTATTTTTTTTACTACATTAGTACGTTGAGTTGAAAATGTTGATTCATCTAAAATATATCACTGCATCAGAGCCAGATTCTGTAATTTTTGATTGTTCATTACAAAGTATTACTATTCTGGTATCCGTTTAATATGGTCTTTGCATTCAATGAATTTTGAAGAACTGCACTTTTAATCATCTATTGCAGATCTCTTCATTGAATTGAATTGTCCGTGCTCATTAAGGCACTGAAGCAGTTAATGGGATGGTTAATAGAGAACAACCACAGGTTAGCGTTGAATAGTCATATCTCCGTTTGGGTAGCTTCATCTAGTGGGATTCCACAAGTGTCGGATCCATCGTTATTCTTAACTTAAACGATGATATTAAACATAAAATTAAAACCTTAATGTAAATTTTCAGGTAGTGTTAAAGTGGGTAGTTTTAAGAATGAACAGCAAGGGCTGTTTTAGATTTACAGACTTAAATATATTTCATTAGTCTGAGAAAAATGGCAGTTACAGTTCAAAAATTTAATATGTAAAGCACTTCGTTTGGTTAGCAAAAAAAACCTGAGGTATCTTATAATTTAATTTGGCTAAAGATATACTCAAAATAATGGAAGATGGTTTGCATTACTTCCGTTGTTTACGCCAATGAATATAATAATTTAGTAATTTTAATAATTTAATGATATAATGTGAATATAATAAATATTACGCCAGTGAATATAAAATGGAAACTATCGAAATCTTGTTAGCCTAAGGATTAGATAGCAAGTTGTCCCATCCTTTGGGTAAGATTAAGCTCAAAACGTTAGATGAAAAGTAAGGTCCGTGGTTTTATTTATTCTTATCCAAATAATGGGTTACCGTTGATTTTTCTACCCAAAAGTTGGAAAAATAGTACACTCCAATGTGATTTTTGAAATGTGTTATAAGACACGTAGGGATGAAAATCGGATTTTTTTATTTTAATTAATTGCTAGTAAATACAAAAATGCAATTATCCTGTGCATAAAACTGGTTAGACTCATTTAATAGTATCGAATCAAGTTTGAAATCCCTATCTAAGGAAGCGTGTTGACATGCTGGAGAAAGTGCAGAGGAGAGGAAAGACATTTATATTTGAATGGGAATGGCTATACTTACCTCTTCCGATTTTGTAGGTTTCGGTCATAGAGACAATGCACTTTGACTGCAGTTTAGAAAAATAGAAGTATTAGAAGTATTTTATAATTTTCTAGGAATCTCAACCTATGAGATATTGTTCAATTAGAGTTCTAATGGTCTCTCATTAGAATTAACTTCCGAAAGATCTTATTAAATGCCTTAAATAAGTTCAAGGTGGCCCTACATAAACATTTGAAAAGTATTGATTTAATTTGGCATAACTGGTATTTGTTGTGGATTCGATATATATATATATATATATATATATATATATATATATATATATATATATAGGGGTGTCCTGGGTTCGATTCCCGTCTCCGACGTTAGGAGCTTAAGGATCTTTCTCGGAGATAGCCGAGTTAGCCGGTCTTGGGGATGGACAGTAGGGTTTTTCTCCCCAGTTTATCTGGGTTTTTTCCCTCCCGCAAGCAGGCAAATCGGTCCCGTGAACACACGCATCTACAGACATAGGATAACACTCCCGAGGATAAGGCATAGGACTAGCCACCTTATCCTCGGGACGGGTACGGTTTAGAAGGGGGGTAAGTATTGCTCCGTAACAGGCCACTAGGCCTAATACGTGAAGGGAAGAAGTAAATAAATGTTTACGCCACAGGTCATTTTCTCTTGAGGATAGTTTGCTTTTGGTGTCGATGCTATATAAGTGTTTTTTTTTTCCTGGTATAAAGATTTATTTGTTGGGTATATTTGATTATTTATTCAAATAACTGAGTGATCAGAGTTGTCTGATTTATGAAAATCAGACAAAATTGAGATTGTCTAATTTTCCAGATTTGATGCAATTTTAGAATCTCATTGACTTCTTCCACAAGGTTAAATTTAGCACAGGGTTATTAGTGGAATGTTTTCGATTACACCGGCATTTCTCAGCGATAAAATATCCTGCCGCCTCTTCTTTCGATGGACGAACTCAGGATTTCGCTTTAATTAAACAAAAGAAAAAAACCGATTACAATAAAATCATTGATGGGAATTGAACTCATTCTTCTCAACCAAAAGGAACACTTCTAAAATAACTGTGCCACGGAACTGTTTAATTTTCTGTTCTCAGGGTAAAGTTTTTTTCCACTGCCAGTGGTAGAAATTAAATGTTTTTATATTTAAACCATACAGCTACGATTATTGCTTGGTGGCATGGATCGCTGTCTGTTGAAAGTCGAATTCCTATCAAAATCTGAATAGTAAAGATCAGTAATATTCTTAAATTTTAAATTGCCATTTCGAAGAAGAAGAAAAGATAATCTGAGAATCAAATACATTCATTAATCTAACACACGATAGGATCATTACTTGCCAGACCAGACGATTTCTTAACAATACTTACTATTATTTATTACTTGTCAGGAATTATACGATTTTACGAACAAAAACGAAATATTATTAAAATAATAATATTAGAGTTAATTTCTAAAAGTGGCTCTGATTTTGACTTTTTTTTTTAAATTACAATTTAATAAATTAATGCCGTCTATTAATATTAATGACTGTTGTTTGAAACTAAGATACAACCTAAGTGTTCATGAATTTAGAAAAACAAATGTATGTGTTGACTCTTTACTATGCAAATTTCAAAATAAATAAATAAATACTGGTCGATTAAAAACTTCTTGAAATGTGTCCTTGATGATACTCTGTTTTAATGAATAGCTATTTGTGTAAAAATGTTTCATGTAAAAATATTTCATAAATAATAATAATACGGTTTCTTGATTTAGGTGGCATTCAGAGTTGCATGAAATTAGGCTGATATATTTCGAATGCCATTTTCACATTAAATTTCCTGACTAATGGTAATGGAAGAATTATAAAAATTCGCTATTATATATATATATATAAATAGCTAGGAGGTAATTTGCGCTCATTATTGTTCTAGAGTCATTCTATCACAATTTCTGTGTAATTGAAATTTCGTTTATCACCTGAGAAACATCTGTGGCGAATTGTTAGACCGTAAACTTACGGTTCAATGGATAGAAACAACCTACCTATGCGTTCCAAACATTTGGAACTTATTTTGACCCTTTTATCTCAACTGAGAATTGATGGTTTCGTGTTATAACGTTTAACTTAACCAGTCTAAGAAAGAAAGGGGGAGGTGGGGAAGGCCAACTCCGATCCATAAAACATAACGCACCACCTGCAAAATTGTGAATAAAATGATGATTCCTTCCAGTTGATAAAACCTCATTTTCGCCACTTACAACAGCCGTAAAATATTGTTAGCTCAGCTACCAAACAGCGCTGACTAACAATAAATTCACATCATTCCACACGAGCTACAGGGCCCTTAGTGCGTGACATGTTCTCCGGCACTGGAGGCTTCGAGAGTGACTAATAGTAGCAGGCATGTGTTTACCTTTACCATTACATTTACGGCCTTTTGCCTGTATTTTCTGTATAAACGAATAATCAATTTAAACTATTGCGCTGTGAAATTTTAGGCTCCCTCTATAATCATCTTAACTTGGATCGATATTTATACTTTATCGTACAGCAATTTATTTCGCAAATTTCTTGGGAATCATCAGTCTGAAATTTTACTTGGTTGTCATAAGTTATAACTGTTTACTAACACTTAATATAACAGTGCGACAACCCCTTAACGTAAAAATCATAATTTTCAATAGCGATGCAATGTATAATTATTATGACCGGATAACAGCGTTTCGTATCATTTTTTGAATATACGAAACGCTGTTCGTGTGCTTCATTCTGTATACATACTGTATATATCAGAATGAAGAATTCTGTATATATTCAAAAATTTCACGAAATGATGATGGGCCAGAATATAATAATTATTACTAACATGAAAATGTTATTCTTATGTTTCTTATTTCTACCTCATTTTTATAATTAATAATCGTGAAAGGAGATCATTATCTTACTATTGCCATCAAATTCCTGACATTTACCCTCAAGGGGTGTACAGGATATTATGATACATGAAAAAGTTACACATCACTAATTTTCTATCGACAATTTCCTTCCAAATTAATTTGTTTTCTGCCAAGGACTTTAATTCATCAAATCTTATATTTCTATCTTCTGAGGTACTTTTTACTGTTCTAGTTGTTTACGAGATCTAGTTGTATCAATCCAACTAGATCTCGGTCTTCCTCTAAATCTTTTTCCTACCATTCTGGCAAAGAACAGTTGTTTTGTTAACATTCCATCTCCCATCCTGTTTAAGTGTCCATACCATTGAGATTTGCTCTACTAACACATTCCCGAATGCTAACAAGATCAAGTTCTTTCCTAATATCCTCATTTTTTAATATGATTCTGCCATTGATGCCATTTGTTCACTCCCTAATCTTTCTCAGAAGATGAATCTGTGGTTTCCACTCTTTGATCAAGAGTTTTATTTCTAACCCAGTTATCACATCCATAAGTAAAATTGATTTGAACGCTGTCTTATATACAGCTAGCTTTTCTAATTTGAGTTATTTGAAATTTGTTTTTAAAATAAGTCAAATTTGAATAAGAGAAATTTGTTGACTAATTTCTGGTATCTGTGTTTATGTGAGCGGGGGGGGTGTACACACAGATATTTAATGTGATTCCCACGAAATACTGGTATCCTATAGCACATTATTATCAGAAAGGTATGTGCTAAGAACCAGATAACCTGGAACCGTTTTTCTGAAGACCGAACATAGAACTTGGGTCCTTTCAGACCTCCACTAACCGAGTAGTGGCTTCAGCTGATGAAATTCATCGACCACCTGAAGACGTTTAGAAAACATTCATATATGTCTACTGTGGGATTCAAAACTAGTCAGTTGTTTTGGAGAACTGATACACTAACCACTCAGCCAACCAGGCCAACAAAATTGCCTACAAGTCTTAACAATCTAGAATTAGTATATTGTTTATGACGCATAAACATGTTCAACATTGACACAAAACGACTAACCTATTAAGCGATAAACTTAGATGTGGTGGTGCCCATTACATCACCTTTAGGTATCTTTCCTCTTTTAGGGAGATTTGTGTTACCCACGAAGATGACAATACATTTCAAGATTTGTTTAAAAAAAATTCGAAATTGGTGCCATACGTCGGAACAATTTCGATAACATTAACTATTTAATAAACAATTAATAATAAATGCGTTCTTTGTAGTTATTTTTTATTTTATTTATACGAGTATCCGTTAAAATATCAGTTCGCACGTTAAAACTAGTAGTTCACCATCGCATGCAAAAAGTAAATTTTGGCAGGAAAAATTTTAAGCCCAATTGCATACTTGCTCAGTCATTACACCTCGTTATTTCGATTAAAATAAGTGGGTTTGTAGTAACCGTCATACCCTATTTATTTAATAAATTCTTATAAAATAGCAATCAGTTTGTAATTTCAAAGCAGTTCCATCGAATATGTCTTCAATTCAATTCAAAAGGGCATTTAATGGAAAGAGCACACATAGAAATGATGGGAAAATAAATATAAATAAATAGAAAACTAATAGGATCTGACCAAAATGCCACGATAAATAGACATATACGTAAAAGAATATTTTACCTGAATTTTTCCAGGGTTTCTTTTTCCTATTTTGTAGACTGCTTCGATATCTTTATCTTTAGTTTCTATTTTATTTTATAATTCGTCATTTATTTGTCTTATGATTTCTTTAGGTTTTTTATTCTGTTGACTGGTATGTTCTATAATAATCAATCAATAAAACTTTATTATTCATAGATACTATTTATCATATACACATGTGCTCGTATGTGCATACGTGTTCCATGCACGTAGCTAGGTTACATTGATTATACTACATCATCATCATCATGCGTACAGGATCTTGATATAGTATATACAATTAAGATCTCATTATTACATTTTCTGTTACTACAGATATTCAGTACAAAATGCTGTGTATGTCATGCTTTTTATATAAATATATACACTAAAATCCCAATAATATTAACAGTATAATTAACATTCATTTTATGCACATTTATAAAACTTAGTGTTTGGCTTACACTCTCCCCACACAACGTTTTAAATAATAATCGATAATTTTACCATTGAAATAAAATCATTATTTTTTGATATGTGGTAGTTTAATAATATGAGATATTATATTTGTCTATCCCCCTTCAGCCTTATGAGGTCAGCCATTCGCTACTATACCAGGGAGACGATTATGAGCAATTTCTCGTTGTCTTCCTTGCCGTAAGTATATTTATGACTGTAGCCGTGTATTTTCACGGGACCGATTTGCCTTTTTTTAAGGTATGGAAAACCCGAGTTACCAGGGGGAGGGGGAAACCACCACCTCCGTAAGAGACCGGTAACTCACCTTTAGTCGAAAGAGACCAGATGAAGGTTTCTCACATCATGGACGGGACTCGAACCCAGTTCTTTCCGACCAAAACTGCTTCGTGTATACCGACTGGGCTACAGAGCCTCCGAAGATATGCCATATCTGAGTATGGACTCACCTGCACATTTATAATTGTAGAACGTTTTACCATTGAGTTGCAAAGCATATTATACTTGAGAAGAAATTATATTCTTGTTCAATTCTTTACTCAAAAGTTTGCACGTGAAGTATCTTCATGATCAACTAGCCTACTTGTAGTATACAGGGGCTGTTTTAACTCACATCGATTGTCTCATTATTTCTCATAATACTCTTCTCTTCCCATAACGTTTTTGCATTATGGGATACTTGTGCAATTGATGTGAAGTCAATGTCCTTTTATATACAAGTAGACTGATCCTTAAGATACTTCACAACAAAGTTTCTTTGCTTATGCCTAGGTAAAGGATTAAAACAAGAATATTATTTCTTATCAAGTATAATATATTGCGGATTTGTAGTCGATTTTTTTAGTATTTGGCAGTAATATATCGTGTAATTGGCACATTTTAAAGGGTAATACCAATAGTTTTTTTGTGTATGTAGTTTGTGTATTTCATTGCAATTTTTTTTTTGGGGGGGGGGAAGGGACTTTAGATGTGATTTATCAGTGATGTGTGAGATCTCTGGCCATATAATTTTTAAATAATTCGCAATCCTTGGTCGGCGATTCTTCTTTGTCTCTCACTATTAAGCCTATTGTACACATAACCGCCACTCAATTAGAAATGTCGCAAAAAACCGTGGTTTCCGTATAGACATGAGACCGCCATTAGCGACCCTCTTCAATTTCCTGCACATGGTTCGGTGAGATATGGGTCGGGAACAACTTTCAGGTAATGCTTCAGCCAATTTCTGCAAACAAGAAGCTGTGTTTGTCCGACAACAGGTCGTCTTCGGCGACGGCGATCTCGTTCATAACAGACTCTCTTGAGATCACAGTTACTCATCTTAGACAAGCAATGTGGGTTATTTTTCCACTGATTAAACACCCGAAATATCTCACCTTTGGAGAAACCAGTCAGCTCTGCTGTTTTCAAAATGGTGGCTGCAGAGGGGTACCCGTAGTAAGTCCTTATCGAACTCCGAAAGATGCTTTGTTTTTCCCATTGCGATCAACACTACTGGCGATTACTAACCAGCAGCAGCGTTCTTAAATTGTTATCTAGAACATGTGGCGACACGTGATCAAGTATTTTGCATATGCGCTGCGTAAGTGTACGAAGATGACCGCCATCTTATCTTTGCCTCATATTTCCTTGCTTCTCTTTTCCTTTGATATGCAGTTCTTCAATTTCTTTGTCCATCCGTTGTACTTCATTCTCTATATATGATTTTTCTGTTCTTCTGTCCGGTTTTGGATCCAGTCATATACTGTGGCTGTATTTTTACAATTTTTTTCTCTGATTGGTGAATTCCTGATTTTGTTTGATATTGTTACATCTTCAGTCTTTTTCTTATTGTTTTCATCTCAGTAATTCCATTAAGTAGTCTAATTTTTGTAGTTGCTGCACTTGTATCTGCTGCTTATCGTAATCAAAATGCAAGCCTAAATATTTGAGGTTTGTTGCTTTCTCTCTCTGACAACATCTTTGCAGATTCTTATTTTTGTTCTTTAGTCAAGTTTTTATTCTTCCAGATGAGATTGTTGAGACATCCAGATATTTTAATAACTTTTATTACCTATTCTCGTACTCCATTTTGTGACATGCCGTAGTGATTTAATTCTATTGCTAAATGTTTTATCCGATTACCTTGTTGAATTACTTAGTAGTCTTTTTAGATCACCTTCATTTTCTGCCAGTAAGATTAATATCATCAGCATATTCAGTTATTCTTAATTTTTCATTTTTAATTTGCATTCAACACTTTTCTGTTTTGTTTTCTACTTCTTTTATTATTTCATCCATTACTAAATTAAATAAGGCAGGACTTAAGAGTCACTTTATCTTATAATTCCATTGGCTATTTTCTTCAGTATATCCTCGCTCTGTGTTCATCGCGGAATTGTTATCTGTGTATTTATTCATAATTACTTCTGAAATGCTTTCAGTAGTTTTCTCATTTTAGTGGGTTATTATATCTTTTAACTACATTCTATCTATTTTTAGTTAAATGAGCAAAATGCATATTTTGTTCATTTAACTCTTGTTTAATGAACAAAATATGTTTATTTATTCTAACGATTTCTTCTCTATTAATTATTTGCTTTAAGATGAATATTGTTCTTATTATTGATCTGTTTTTCCTGAATCCTCGTTCCCCATCACATAATTCAATCTAATTATTTATTATACTTCCAATTATTTTTTCGCATGATTGTAATATTGTGCATAGCCGATTTATTCCTCTGTAGTTATCTCCATTTATCTTCTCTCCTTTCTTGAAGATTTATATTTTTGTATTGTTAAGCTCTTTCGCTAGCGTCTCTTTAAATGCTGCGTATAGAATATGACATACTTCTTTGCTGATTGTTTTCCTCCATATTTTCATAGTTTATTCAGTCTTATCTAGTTGTTTTTCTATTTTCTTTAGTTATTTAAAGATTTTTTTAATTTGTTTTTCTGTTGTTTTCCAAAGTTTGATTTTCTTCTTCGTAAACATTATTATCTTTGCCTATTTATCTGTATTCTTATCTGTGTATATATTTTTGAAAAAAAAAATATTTCCATTTATTCAATCCTATATTTATTAATTTTATACTGTCATTTCTTTCTTTCTTTAGGACACTTCTTGGTGAGAACAATACATAAATTAACATTTTAAAATCAAAGTAAACCGCATCATTTAAACACCGGTAACAACGGAATAAAAAATGTAAAAATATTATATTTAATCCTTTAATTCGGTTATATACACGTTAGCACCATTATTAAGTGAGGTTGCTGTGATCAAGAGCCTAATGTCTCTCTTTGCGGTTCGGACGTTTGATGAGAGAAGACGACCAGACCTAGTTTAATATAATGACTCGATTTTTATTGCGTTCAGTGATGGCGGGGGGGGGACTTAACATTTCAGAAACTTCCTTGACTTCAGGATGTAACTGTTGTAAACAATATAGACCGTTTCGGTTTGCTGCCAAAGCGCTTGATGACTTTCGTTTGTGTGCGGAAGGCTAGACCCGACTAATGTTTTCTTTGCTTCTCGACATGTTTGACGTGTTCGTCCATGCGGATTTCCCAGCGGCATGTTTGTCCTAGTTAGCAGATACCATATGAGCAGTAGATTTTGTCAAGTCCCGTTTTTTTCGAGAGAATGTCTTGCTTTTGATGGACCTAAAATTACCTTGGCGTTGCGTAGAGCGAGCAAGGATACCTTTATTTCATGCTGCTTCAATATTGTTGCTATTTTCTCCGTCTTGTGTTGGATATATGGTAGAGTTCCGGTTTGTCTATACTCTCAGTTTAAGGCCTCTCTAGAGGACTTGTTCTTGTTTATGTTTTGCGTTTGTAACCATTTTTGTGATAGTGTTACACTGCAAATCTCTAGTTCTCGGTTCCGCTTCACATGATTGCTTAAAATGTTGTCAACCCTATCATGTCGGATTCGGATAATGCCTGTGTTTCATGCTGAATGGTAGGATGAGTTTGGCGGTATCTCCCAGTATGAGCCAGTAAAAGAAAGAATGAGTGTGAAAGAATAATTCTACTGAATGCGCATGGTATGCGATAATGGCAGATGCATGGTTCAACTAAGGACTGCCCATTTTGCTAAGAGTTATTAACCCGGTATATGCAAAATGGAGATCAATACAAGCTTTTCACTGGATGAAGAAACTCGGGTAGGAGGAGGAGGTACTACAGCTGTTGTACAAACCGAATGTGAATTCGGTAGTAGGTACCGTACAATAATATTAGTACGGATGTTCAACTGTGAACTGGATTTGCACTCGACCGACTATATGATTAGACTCTCAGCACAGGAAGATTCCACAGGGGGATGGAAAGATTGTATGATAATCCTATTGCACAAGGTTAGCTCAAAGATTGACGTGTCTAACACCTGTTAGTATCCCTGGAGTGGTGATAGTGCCTTTGGAAAAGTTGGTAAGAGCTCGCATACATCAGTAGGATGACAGAGAATCTATATTTTGTAATGAACTAAGGAAAGGGTTTACTAAGGAAAGATCATGTTTGAATATCTTGCACACATTATTTAATAGTTTGGCATCTGACTTAGACTAGAGGGAATGGATATACTGCGATACTCTTGAACGTTGCTATGTTTTTTGACAGGATATAGCATGGAAATCTGTTGCAAAGTTGAAGAATACGGAATTGTCTTATAAAATATTAATTTAGATGAGAGGATGGCCGATTGACAGGTATTAAATGGTGGTTTATGGAAAGGAAAGTGGGTTTGCAAGAATTTAGGTGATGACCAGTAGTATTCATTATTATTCAGTCGTTACATTAATGATATTGTGAAAGATTAGACGGGACACATATAACTGTTTGCTGATGATGCGAAGATACCCAGGCAAATTTGGAAAAAATTGCAGCTCTTGCAGAATGATTTGAATGGGATGGAATTGTGGCTTTGTGTATTTCACTTCAGTCTTAGTAAATGCCAAGTTATACATTTCGGTATGTTGAGATATCTATTGGGATATTGTATTAGCAGGATGATGCTAGAAGAAACAGATCGGGATATGGATCTCGGTGTTCCAGTAGATGTGAAATTGAAGTTCAATGGTCATATAGCAAAGATTGCAAAGACACCTTTAGAGGGTAATTGCAATGCTTTAATGAACATTGGCATGTTCTCATAAGGAAGTCATTTGACTTCTTTATAAGGCCTCAATATAACCTCTCCTTGACTGCTGCGCGCAGATATGGTCACTTCGTTTCTTAAGGTAATGTAAATACAATGGACAAGATGCAGAGGGAAGTGTTAAATATAATGTCGGGATTCCGGAATGAATGTAGATCATGAGAATAGATTTTGAATGTGTAGACTGCAAACAGGAGAAAGAGAGTAATATGGTACAGACCTACAAATTTTTGAAAGGGTCATGTGGGATGCCAGTAGATGTAATATTTAATTTTATGGAAGATGGGGAGAGAGGACCAGAATGAATGACATCTGTGGAGGTTGCAAATGAATGAAGTCAAGAAAGGGGTGAGAACTAGATTTTTCTCTCATAGAGCGGTGCGCGATTAGAATGACTTACCGTTGAAGGTTGTGAGTGCACATAGTGTGAATGAATTCATTTAAAGGAATAACACACGATATGGATGCTATTGTGGCCTCCATCGATGAGTCCCTGACTCTGTGGAGGTTTCTGTTAATAGTAATACATTTCTTTATTACTGACAAAATGATTTGTAATGCAATAATAATATATATTTTTAAATATTTGTTTCGTTATAATAGGACCATATTAATGTTAAAATAAGAAAAAACATGGTTATATCTACAGAAACAACCTTCTATGGCTCTGGTTTTAATTGTTGTTATAATGAATATGTATTATTCCTGTGTTCTGAAGATTTTATATGATAATATAGCACTATTTTTTTTTCACAGCGTGACTTCGCTGTATGGTTTAATTGAACAATAAATATTAAGAGACTCTTTGCTAATAATAGCTTTGCTAATACAACCGTTACAAACCCTAATAAATAATTCTCAAACCCCCCCCCCCCAAAAAAAAATCGCTTATTAGCATTTGCCGATCGCTTTTCTTATACTTGAAGTCCAAATCCGCCACCGATCGATGGCAGGTCATTCTACTATAATTGTGTTGGTTGCTTTACAGTAATTACTTACGTGGTTGATTTTTGATTTATTTTAAATTATGAAGCAAATATTAGGATGGAATTGTGCATTGTTCTGCAACATCTGTTAGAGATATCCAATTATTTTAAAGTTAAACCATTTAATGAACCGGTGAAATCACATATAAAAGCTACCAAACGTAAATCGTTTGGTTGTAGGCAAACAGCATTCGCTCACACAGCCGTTAGAAAATATGAGAAATGCAGTAAAATCTGTATAACTGATTCACATTGTACTTGCTATATAATAGATTGGGAATTAATGCACGTCTAGTATTTTGATGGGAACTTCAGTATTCGAAGTTTTGTTTGAACTAAAGCATAGAAATTCTCAAAGGTATCACTTACGCTTTATTCTTTCCTTTATTACTTGCATATATTAAATTATGCTGCGCGTTTTGATGTTAAAAGACTCGTTTAATCCACTACACAGCGTATTCTTTTCAAACGAGGGGAAATGACCTTTGTCTCACACTCGCTATATCTGACAGTCGTGATCCGAGTCGTATCAATACCGAGGCACTAATGAAATCGTCAGGTTTGTAGCCACCGCCATTGTGTGCGAGGAAATAGACGAGTCCCTCAGTATTTATTACTGCCGTGGCGAGAGACACTTGATTGGCAGATGCAACTGAATATTCCCAGAGAGACGCGATATAATAACACGGTATGAATAGAGACGACATTGTTCCTCCACCACGTGATCACGAAGATTGGTTAATATCGCGAAAGAGGCCAGAGTGCTCCTGCATCTTCAACGTACAATTTCATTTGACAACACAGGCTGAAGATAGTGGGCAATCGCCATGAATTGCTAAGGAAGGAAATATCCCGAGGGACTGTTTATGATTTTGGCTCTTCAGAAACCGGAAATTACGTTGCACAAAAAAATGTCTTCTTTCATCTATTTATATTGGTTTTATTTGTTTGCTTGCTTTTGACTATTGATAGATTGATTCTTGAGATAACGGTAGGTTCTATGTTAGTATATCATTATCGTTATTTCACCATGTTATAAACGAAGTTAAAAATAACGTTTTCTGTTGCTTAAATCCTAGAGATTTTTCCTTCTTAAACTGGTCTCGATGAGAATGCACGTGCATAACCGTCATTTTAAATGATCCATACACACGATTCTCAAGTGTCAGGTCTTTTATTTATTTATTTTTGTAATGTACTTTTAATGGCGTAGATTGTATACGCCCTACACATGCTTCTATTTTTATATCCTTCGAGAGCCTAAAGTGGTCAAGTGTTTGTTTATACTCGTATAGCAATTCTACATATTTGTAACTGCGTACAGTATTCCTTTCATTATGATTTTTTTTTTTTTTTCATGAATCGTGTGATGAAGACATGCATTCATGAAAGTAAGGATAATATTATTTTAGACCCGGTAGACAACATTCGTTCCCTATTTACTGCAGAGTAATTTTTTAATAAGTTTTTTTTATTGATTTCAACAATATTTACATATATACAATAATCATCTTGAATGACATTTCAACATGTTATTTTACAAAGTACAGCAACTAAGTGCTGCAGATTATGGTTCATTTTCTGCATTAGATATCTATAAAAATTTAATAATCATTTTTATGATTAATTATGATTATATATTATGCATTTACAACACGTATTGTTCTGGTTTTTAACAATGAAATTCATACAAATTTTCTTTTCTTTTCTTTCGTTTTTTTTTTTTTTGTATCATGTATTAATAATAGTTACTGTAGTTACTAATTTATAGTTGCGTTTTAATAAGATTACATTTTTAGAGTATTTATACAATAACAATAAATTATATATATACATTTCAATTTTTGCAGTTTTTTAAAAATGTATTTAAGTTTTAAGTGCTGTAGTTGTAATAAATTGATTTTTTTTTTTTTTGCGTTGATCTCGATTGAGATGTAATGTCTCAGCTTGCATCCTCGAAACTTTTTTTTTATATTAAGGATGACACCAGTTAGTTATTGTTTATTGGTTTGATTGTTGTGTTGGAAGTAGGCTGATGTTTGATAGGTCTGATATTCACTACAGACGTAGGATGAGAAATTTCCAAATAATTATATCACATATAAATGTAATAATCACTACAGAAAGACCACTCGAAGTTTCTACATCACAGGTTGTTTATATAGCATATAAAGACGCGCGCGCACGCACACACACACACACACACACACACACACACACACACACACACACACACACACACACACACACACACACACACACACACACACACACACACACACACACGCACGCACGCACGCACGCACGCACGCACGCACGTGCGTGCGTGTGATTATTACATTTATATGTGATATAATTAGTTGTCTGAGGTCTTGTTATACTATGTATTTCTGGCTGTTCTGTAATTGGCATCAAAATAATATTTTAGCATAGCTGCATAGTGACATAAATGTTTTGCTGTTATTATTTTGTGTTCTGACATTGCAGTGTATATAAAGCCAGTATTGTATCTTTGTTCCCAAAAGATCAGTTTTATGATTTTGTACTCTAGCGAGATTAATCTATTTAGTTTGTAGGGTGCACAGAAAGCATGCGTTCGTATAGCGTATCTTAGTATATTTTGGCATAGTAGAGTTTACCAGTTATTGTTCGAAGTTTGTTATTGTTCCTTGAAGCAGATCGTGCTAAGGAAACTCGCAACATATACAGAGAACTTTCATATTATCCCCAAAACACAATACGGTTTTCAGAAAAATAAGGGAACAACATCTCTCTTGGAAGATTTTACCAGACGTAATTAATACAGCCTTAGATAAAAACAAAATTGTCATGATAGTCTTCTTTATCGATTTGACTAAAGAATTTGACACACTCACACATCAAACCTTATTAGAAAAACTAAGATAGACATTATAGATGGAATAGATGTGCCTCTGCATACGTGGTTTAGAAACTATCTTCAAAATAGAAAACGTATCACGCGCATGGGTCAACCGCAGTAGAGAGCTACCAGCAATCTGTTGGGTGCCACAGGGAGCTGTTCTTTTCCCAACTCTGTTCATCATCTATATGCACGATATTAACCTAACTAGCTACTACCTCTCAAAGGCAAGATCTTCCAATACGCAATCAAATTAATAAATATTTTATTTATTTATTTGATTGATAATCGGCAGTGTTGCTATGGGTCTGTAATTATTGATTAAATATCTTTTTCCATGTTTGTATGTGGGTGTGATTATTCCAGTCTTTAACATACTTGTATTTGTCTGGTTTTAAATATTTTATTTATTAATTTTAATAGGATCGGGCCTAGGCTAGTTGCGTGTTGCTTGATTGATATCCTTAGGTCCGATACCGTCGATTCATGTTGGGTTTGATTTGATGTATTACAGAGAGAAGTTCTGTTTTTTTATGGTTGGAAATCATAATGTCTGTTTTGCTTGTGGTTCCGAATGGACGATCACGATTTGTGATTGCAGGTATATTTCTCTGTAGTTCTTGGATGGAGTCTACAGAGTATTGGTTATAGTCATTTGTCTAAATCTAGTTGTCGGATAGATTTAGCGTCTTTCATGAAGCTGTGTTTTATGATTTCAGAGGCGGTGGTATTGGGAGCATAATCTAGCATCTCGTTGATCAGATGCCAGGTTTGTTTCGTGTTGTTTTGTGCAGAGGTTAATTTATCTCTGTAGTAGTTTCTTTTTGCATTTCTTATTTGCGTTGTAAGCCGATTCCTTGTTATTTTTATATTCGGTTTTTAAAGCTGCGTTATTTGGATATCGCTTTAATTGTTCCCATGGGATATCCTTTCTGTGTATATCTAGGATTATGTATTGCGTTAGCCATGGATTTTGGCTTGTTTTTGAACGAAATATGATTTTCTTTGCAGATTTCTTATATATACTCCTCCATTGTGAGTTTAATGTTGTTGTATAAGGTATCCATTGAATCTGGTGACGCCATGTGTTTCCAGAAAATATTTATACTAAAAAGTATAAATATCCAACAGTCGATTTTTCTTATTTCGTGGTTGACTGTTTCTTCGTCTATTATTCTTTTGTGTTGCTTTTCATATGTGGAGCAATACATGGATAGTGTCTTAGTGTTCAAGTTAAGAGTCGTGAAGTGTGACGGTCTGCTACTTTGCACTTTATGATTGCTGTAATGTCACTATTTGGTGGTGCCCGAATGTTTATATGATCTAAGCAAGAAGCAGTGATAGTATTTCCGACTATCCTTCTGTAGTACATGATATAATAATAATAATAATAATAATAATAATAATAATAATAATAATAATAATAATAATAATAATAATAATAATTGTCCTTTGTAATACGTTTCTCGTTGCCTAGTCGAAGACTTTTTGTCAGCACTTTTTTTTTTTTAGTATTTATCTAATTTTACTTAGATGACACTTAGCTCTAAATAGAGATTCTGTAAAATTTGCACGACTTTTCCAGTATTTAACTTAAATTTTTGCCTGCGTCATCCAAGATTGGTTATGAGATTAACTGGTTATGAGGATAGATTTATAGTTATTCTTGGAACAGTTCAAGGGGATAAAGGCTAAAAGTATTAATTTAGGAGTTTGACTAGGTTTGCATGATATTATTTATATTTTAAGTAGAGCAGTAGTTTATATCGAGAACTATATGTTTCATGAAGAGTTTTCGATTTAATAAACGTTACGAAAATGAGAACAAAAACAAATTATCATGAAATTAACAACCAACTCCATGAATTATATATTTTAGTTTCTTAAGCGTCATACACATGTATGACATCTCTCTCTCTCTCTCTCTCTCTCTCTCTCTCTCTCTCACACACACACACACACACACGCACGCACGCACGCACGCACGCACGCATATCAGTCTTGACGCCAAAATTCTCCTATTATGAGACATAATGTTAATGACGATTGGGGAAAGTGGGGGATTAATAATTAATAATTAAAATGTACAATCAAGATTTATAAATAAATAAGAGTGAAAAGATATTAATAAGTGCAGCGGCTATGAAGGATTGCTAAAGTTGTTAAAATTTCTGGTGTTTAGGGTCGTTATTTTGGTTGGTATAGTGTACAAAGTTTATTTACTTTTGGAACAAAATAAAACAAAAACTAGCTAAATAGCACTTTTTAAATTGTACACGTAAGATTATTCTTGAATGCAATCAGTCCACTTGAAACCATTACGCGAAATCTAATAATTTATTAAATTATTTTTAATAGCTTTCTTCTAAAAAATAACTACTCTTTGATCAGATTATCGTATTTTTTGGGTTGGTTTCATTTCTTATTGATAAAGATAGTTTTGAATATTTTGACGCTAAATAAGTATAGTTTCTATACTAAAGTATGGATTGTGCATAAGTACTATATTTAAGCAATACATAAGTATGGATACATAAGTATGTATTGCTTCTTTTTATGATTTGGGATTTGTGTATTTTGTGCCTTGTTGTCTACTGAAGAAAATATAATATTTATGTATTCATAATCGATTTTTCAGATATAATACTAGTCTATAAAAGTATAACTATCCAACAAATAATATGTTTAGTATGTTATATTTATTGTACGTCGCAATATCCTTACATTTCCTTCTGTGAAGGTCTGAATTACTTTGATTAGAATTAGAAACTAGAGTTTTCAATGCAGTAGGATGATTTATCCTCAACTTAGAATTATGTACTGCACTGTAGTGTGCTCTGAATACATGCGATATATAATATTTATTAACATGTTAAGTTTAAGAATCTATTAAAATAATAAAGTATGCTCAATATAATCCATACCCTGTTTACGACATCGGTGTGATACACGGTTTCCAGCTTAATTACAATCAGTTTTTAATCCTACATAATGTTACATTAAATTTTTCTATTTCCATACAACTGCAATTTGAATTTGCTCCGCAATACCAATCACGAACGAATAATTGCATGAGCAAATTCGCTTTACGTACAAGTTAAAAATTACATATTTTGTTTTTTGAGACATTGAGGTAAGTTTATTCAATGCAAATATTAAAATGTATATCTACTAAATTAAATTAATCCTAAGACATATATATATATATATATATATCCTTGTGGTACACCCGGATTCAATGTTTATTTGAAAAGTGTTATAGCTGTTATTTATTTTAGCCTTTACAGGTTAATATCTAGCAATTGAGTTAAGGGTATATAATATTTTTAGTCTAATTTTTATCAATTTCTGTAATTTCTCTAATAACCTAGAGAAGAAAACTTATAAGGGTTCCATTATGTATATCTGATATTTTTGACAACGTTGTTATTAATGCCTTAGTATCTTCATCTTTAACCCATATTTCTGTTAATATTAAGACATCCAATTGATAAATATTAATTCTAAATATTATCTCTTACTGTTTTCTCAGAGTTTGCAAAAGCCTTCTATACATTTGATTTTGCCGGCCTGGTTGGTCGAGTGGTTAGTGTATCCGCTTTCCAGCCACCTTCATACATTCATTCATTCATTTCATACAAGTGAATAAACACTCTCCCAAGATGGACTGAGTCGTAGATCCAACCCTCCCGCAGTGGGAGAGGCCTTCACCCTGCAATGGGTAGAAAACAGGCTGAACATCATCACATTTGAGTTTGCCATGTTTTGGAAGTCCCGTCTGTTCTCATGAAAAGTTTGCCATCTTTGATCCAGATATATTTAGAGTGTATTTCTTAATTGTAAATAAATAATAATATGAAATTTGGATGTTTCTAAGTATTTAAACTGTGAAATTACTTTGAGATATAGATCAATGGTCTGAATGCACACAATTTATATAAATGCCTTTCATTTAATTCATGTAAATATTCTAGGTAAAGAATACATGTAATGAGAAGTTCATGTTTTTATTTATATAGTAGATGTAATGTTAAATATAGGAATATTTTGGGATCATAACGAAAATTATTTATTATTATTTTCCTTAGAATGAAACTAACGCTGTTGATCATTTTCCACAGTCGCTTAAATAATACATTTGCCAATGAGGTATAGTCGTTTGTCTCAAACTGTACTTATAGATGTTAAAAAACGTTTAATTTTCTTGACCAAAAAGCTCTGGAAAAACTTTTATTGGGATTATATTGATCAAGTGCATATAATAAACAACTAAGTTATACCAAACTAGTTTCACCAACTAAGTCTGTTGGCATCTTCAGGGTACATAACTGATGTAAGGCACTAAAAAGTAAAAAACTGTTACAAAAACTATGATCAACCGATTCCAATTATATTAAACAAAGAACAGAGCGCGTCCAATACATTCATAGAGTGTGGATGATCTCACTTGTTGTTATTTAGGAACGTTCTATAGTTGGCACTATAATTCAGTTCTGGCGAGTTGAAGGATCTGATAAGGGGCTTCCTGATCACGGGCAAGATTAGTCCTTGGTTCCTGTTAAGGTTTTATGTACAGCGGACAACTGGTGTGGCCTACTTAAAAATTCGGGAGCGGAAGTCCTCCTCCATGTAAGGAATTGTGCTTCTATCCCACTCTATGGCATGGTTCGTTCTTGAGAAATGAAACGCTAACCCCGATTTTTCTTCTCTGTTATTATTGACGTCACCTATATGTTCTTTTTGCCTAATTTCAAGGCTCCTTGAAGTTTGGCCAAGATATAACTTAGTTGTTTATTATATACACTTGATCAATATAATCCCAATGTACTTATACAGTAGATGTTAACAGTTGAAGATGAAAATGGCATTTTCGGCTGAATATTCAGTTTCACTGTTTGCGTTTGTTCATTCGACGTAAACGAATTAATGTTCAATAGTCATTTTTCACATTCAATTAATTTTTCACTATTTCTTAATGCAACTTTCTAAAATAAGTTTTATTTCTTTTCATGAAGGTATTATCATAATAACGAAACGCACATGAATGTGAGAGTGGTGAGTTGTGCAGAATATACCTAAACTATTAGTGTTCACTTTTCCCCCAAAATCTTATATAGACTCCATATTTATTCAATTGCTCATACTTTCATAGAATGATTTGCAGTTCACAGTTTCCCTTGTCATTTTCATAATCATTATGATATACACTGCTTGGAAAGAAGTCAATGGACACCATGTGACGAACGACAGCCATGGCGCCCACTTTAATAAGATGTAGAACCCCTGTCGCTGCGATACTTTCCACAGACGTACGATAGCGATCAGTGTAAAGTTTTGGATCAGTTTTGGACCATTCTTCCTGTTGGAATGTAATGAGGTCCCGGACTGTTGTGTGGAGGACGTCCCTTGACCTCACCCAATGCTCCTATTCATACCACAGATGTTCAATAGGGTTGAGATCAGGGCTCTGTGAAGACCTGTCAGGTGTGGTGACCTTCATGTTCAGAAGCCATTCATTGACATCAGCAGCAGCCTTATGACACGGTGCATTGTCTTGCTGAAAAAGATAATGGGTCAGTCTTCCGTAGAAACGCCACAAGGTAGGAAGCATTCCAGTGTCCGGAAGGTTAGTGTTTGTGGCCACAAACAGAAGTCCGAGGCCAAACCAGAAAAACAGGAGCATACATAATACCACCACTTCCAAATTTCATAATTGGGGTTACTCATTCTGACAGACATTCACTGGGCATCCGCCACAACTACATCGCATCTTCTCGGTAGAGGGTGTACCATAATTTGTTGCTCCATAACAATCTGAAGGTTTTTGTGCAGATTCGAGTTTCAGTCGATGCCTAGGACTACGCTTTCAACCGACGAATGGTGGTTTTTACATATCTTTCGTTGCACCCTACGGTCACGTTCGGTGAGTGTGGAGGGTCGTCCATTGCGGGTGACACTTGCATTTGACTCCCTGCACTTCCATCTCAGTATGGTATCACTGATTATTGATCTGGGATAACGCAGTTTTTCAACAGTATGCTGAAAAGATAGGTCCGCAACATGGCATCCTATCACAACGCCTCTTTCAAACTCTGACATTTCCCTTCTCGCAGCCATTTCACTCGGACACATTGTATTGACTTGGGAGCATCATATTCCTTCAATTTATACCGGTTATACACCTTGCCAGTGGAGGCCTCTTTTGACTTCTTTCCACACAGTGTGTTTAAAATACATGAAAGTCCTCTGTAGCGCAGTGGAAGGACGACTGTGCCTCCTTCCATATCTTATGTGACTCCCAGTAAACCTGTAGTGCACTAATATCGTGGGTTAGCTAAGGATTTGTTTTTCTGTTTTTATTATTTTTTTTTTATATTATTTTATTTATTTTTACCTGGTCTGGAAACCCAGTTCTAGAGAACGTTTTCGGGAAACTTTGCACGGAACTGTTTTCAAGGTCACGCCTTCAATAAGTGGAGTGGTGGTCTCACACCTGACGATGAAATTCATCTCTGCGTAAAGACAACTAAGTATCCATGCCACAGCGGAATTCGAACCTACTCCTTGTTGGTCAGAGAGCGGATACACTAATCAATCGACCGACCAACCAGGTCAGTAAAGATCGTTCGGGAAGATCTCGTCTAGGACGTGAGGAATGTTGATTACGGCATTTGACCGAAAGTGAGGTGGCATGTCTCAAATGGGGAAGCGATTAGATATTTCCTCTTATGAAACAGACTGTCCAGAGATCACGCATACATTTGATTTGTATGTAAATTATGCCGTTAAGTAAATAGAATTAACCATCCTATCGCAATGTTTAGTTCGTAAGAAGTGAAGTTTCTTGTGAGTATTAAGAGTATTGTGGAGCTTCATCGTTATGAAACATGGGGAAATGAGAATTATATTCTTTAACTCTTGAATAAATGAGGAATGGAAGAAATACTTTTCTAACTGAATTCGGGTGAGAAAGCATATATCGCAATCGTCTTAAAAGTGTTTCATAATGAAATAATTTTCAGCACGAAAATTTACTCAGCTAAAACTTCATGTGAATTCATTCGAGGCAGCGAAGCTTGACTGTATGAAGTCAACAGAGATTTGCTGGTTGGTGAATTATCTTATTTTTGAACTTTATACACCAGCTCTATTCATCTTTGCTTTCCTTCATTAGTTAGCCTTTTCCATAAAGATTTTGAAAATTTCGTTCAAATTTCAAATATTTATCACGGTTACCTTCGGCATCGAAAAGAATTATGATCTGCCTCTGAGGGTTTAGTACACTGGAACTTCTCTCAAACATCTGTAAAGCCCAAAGCCACTCTTGGAATAATGGAATTTGATGATGCGGATCATAAAGCCTCCCTGGCGGAACTATACTTAAGAATTCTTACTATCCTCATTCATTATTTTAATTATTTAGAATATTGCAGTTCTGAAAGAGACTGTTTACTGAATGAAATTATCATGTTGCTAACTATTTAATACCAATTATATTTTAATTGGTATACTTATATCTCTGTAAGGTCCTTTAAATCTTCCAAGATAATTATTAATGTACTCAGTGAAAATTACTAAATCGAAACGCAAATTTCTCATAGTTTGTTTAGTTCATGCCTTTTTGAAACACTCCTTATAGATTGAAGAAGCAATTGTAATTCTCCGGAATTTTCCGTTCCCGGAGGGCTGTTTCTAAAACTTGTACTCAGCGACGGGCCTATAAATTGATTTAGCGGATGATTTAATCACTTTATAAAGATACTTGGCGAAAAATTTTACATGCAAAGAGCTAAAATATATACATGCTAAACGAAAACGCATTTTTCATTTTACTATCAGTTGTTAGGAAACTCTGCTGAAGACACAGTAAACAGATAAATATTTAAAAAAAAAATCTTGACGGTCTCTTACCAGTCAAACAGGGGAGAAATAAAGTAAACAGTGTCGAACGTGCAAACAAGAAAACACACATTGAATCTCCAACGTTCATCACATCTCTCCTAAGGCGTTAATGTTGTTGGGCAGATGCGTTACTTGAAGATTGCGTTCTGCGAAGCTTAATGAGCGACGCTAATGCACATGCAGGATTTCTTTTCCAATTTTGAAAATATTATCAGTAGACGCCAGTAATAGGAGAAATGAAAGTTTATGTATAGATAAATTTCATTGTCGTTAACGCACAAAGAGGGTTGGCCAGCAACACGTACTTTGGAACTGATGAGAAAAGGCAAAGTTGCCTGCAGAAATCAACACTAAAATAATGAAAAAAAAAAGATGAAAATATAATTTTTGAACTCTAAACGTCTATTATGCTAGCGCTATCAAGAATTAAAACGAGAAAAGATATTCTAAACCAAGAATGAAATTTAGTTGCATATAAGTGCAGCTTTGGAATATGACCCTTGGATGATTTCTTTGACTGATATTACTGAGATTCATACGTAAGTAGTGTGTTTTCAAAATTTCAGCGTTTCAAATATTGTGGAATCCATGAAGTTAATGTCCAGGATTTTTACATAAATCTTTTAGCGCAATATATATAATAAACTGAAAGAGCTTTCAGCCATAGTCCATAAATTTTCCCTTTGCTCAATAAAACTCAGAATCACAAAGGAGTTGTAAAGAATTAGCATCGTTCTCCAAAAGATTATAGTAATCGAGTATCCTTCCTAAATATTTTAGGCGCTTTGGAAAGTAATGCTTTCTAGAGCTCCTAAACTTTCTATATGGCTTGGACATCTACTGCTGAGAGAAATAGCCTACATCGATCATAGGCTTTTATTACTTAGTCTTTATTCTGAGTAAATTGTAGCTTATAGCCTAATAAAGTGCTGATAATTTCTGCATGATGTTTCTTCCCGAAAACTATGAAAACTATGGAAAAAACTAAGATGATTTCCTAAGAAGAAAGAAATTAAAAAATAAGGTTAATTGATATACCGCTCAGCGGGTACATCTAAATGCAACAGTGATGTTATTATAGGAGATTAATTCTGAGATTATGGGAGATTCCTAGAGTGGGGACTCTTCTACCTGCGTTGGAGAGAGAGAGAGAGAGGCCATCTCGCCTTCACTTGTAAAATCCTCATAAAGTTTTCTTCATCCTAGATGGGATTCGAACTCAGGTCTTTGCAACTAAATGGTGTCATCGTTAACGACTGTGCTATTACGGTGCTCAGTTTCGGAACTACTGACCGGAATTTTTTTTTTCCCTAAACACAATGCGTTCCTAGAACATTCCGTAATTTAGTTAGGGGCACTACGTCGAGAATTTTTTTGGCAGCTGCTGGACAGTATTTTTGAATTAGTTGTGGCGTCAGTGAATGATACTCGCGCTTTTTTAAGAACGATGGTTCCTTGGTTCGGTTAGTAGGATGCATGCATGTGTGCGTGTTGCTCTCCAGTTTCAATCATATCACAGATTCAGGGAACTATAACAGGGAGGGGAAAATCTGTAATTTTTTTTTTTTTTGAAAGGCACACACGCATGTTGTATAACCTGCAATGTTGCTCATTATAGTGCACTCATCATATCCTTAAATCTAAGTGATATGGAAATGTTTTGTATGATTTTATTTATTTATTTATACTTTTTGTAGGCTACACAACTCACTGTACTATACACAACTATCCAGACTGACATAAAGTGATTCTGGACACCAATCTTAGTGCATTTCATTTACAAAACGCTATTTTTTAAATAAATAAACTTCTATAAAACGCAGTACTTGTGCATGTATCATCTGTGTATCAGTTTTGTACATGCATCGACTAAGTCGGTAATGTTTTTATTTATTTTTGTAAATCATTATGGTATAATTTGTATGTGTAGGGGGTAGTAGTAGAAGTAAAATTTCCCAACAAAAACAAAAATGTTTTTTGTTTTTGACTTAAATTCATTCGCTAAAAGTTCTTAGCATGAGGTTTAAAGTATAAATTAACATTTCCGATAACAAAAAATATTGCATTAAATTCAGTATTTTTTCAATATTCAATATTTAAGAAATAAAAAAGAAATATAAATATAAAAAATGAAATATGAACTACTAACAATTGAAATATAAAAATATTGCATTAAACGTAATATTTTCATTTTCTTCTGTAAGAGAGGTCTAATAAAACACGTACATGATTAAAATCTGCTTGAGAAACTTCTAAAAGTCAAAAGGAGTTCTTCATTTCCTTTATTAACTAATTGCGAGCATCGGATTTGATTTTAATTCCTTCCAGTTTAATTCATTCATTTTAATTATTACATTAAGCTTTTATGTTGCCTCATTTTAATTTTTCACAACTAAGAAACCTTTGCGATGCTTTTTGAAGTTGTTGCATTTATTTTCGTATTTCCATCGAAGAAAACTTCCCTCCCCCCCGTTTCGGCTTTGCACATGCATCGACTAAGTCGGTGATGTTTTATTTTTTAAATCATCATGGTATCATGTAGCGAATGTTTAAAAAAACAAGCGCAAAAATAAACTTGTTTCATCAGAGTTAAACACACAGCTCAATATAATCAAGTTATCTCATTTGGATGTTTTTTTTTTTTCGGTCTCAGAGAAGTACTCCGTTATTAAGATTCGCTGTGTTACACTTAATAGACTGGATAAGAGTCTAAAGCAATTTCAATCTTCTCCACATTGTAGAACGAACTGCAAGTAGACTGCTATTGGCTAGCTTTTTACTGCTATTAAATGTTTACATGTAGAGTGTTCATATTCATCTAAGTAGGGCTAATGTTATTAAGACATGCAGCGCCCTCTCACCATAATTGGATTGATGACTGCGAGCATGACAAGCGGCAATCATAGAGCGGTTTTTTAATGCAAAACTCTTATATTAATTAACGCAATAACACGTGATTATGTCTAGTGTTTCATTGACCCTTGAATCTTAGTGATTCGCGATTTTGAAAATTGGCAACTGAGCACTCTCTCGTTAGTCAATATTAATTAAGACCGAAATAGCATATTTCAGTCTTGATTATTATTAGCGTATACCAAACATTATACGCTATGGAAATTTCCTGAGAAAATTGAGTTTTCCTTTGACAGCCCACTTGAACAATTCAATTCATATTATTCACAAATACTAATGAACCACTAAGTAATTAAAAAAGAAAAGAATTGTGAAAGCGACTCAAATCTTTAATCTGCCTTAGCTTTAGAAATTTCTTTAACTTGATCTGCCTTACATCAACAGACTTCAGAACATTAAGAAGATAAAAGTGGGCTAAAAAGAGAGAGAGAACCAAATTGAAAACCCATTAATTCAAGTAAATTTGGTATTCAAATTTCACAGGTTACACCATTAATTATGATAAACTTCATCCGAATAAATTTAGCTCTTCTGTGTGTCAGAGACGAACCACAAGCAGAGTAGTTATATAGTGTGCTTCGTGCACTTGTATCGATCGTATTAAGCCTGAAAATTATACGTTAAGGAATCTGCCAAGTCTTTCGGGTAGAGTCTCGGAAGAGCAAGGTAATATGGAACTCGATGTGAGACTCCCGGTGAGATTATTGTGCGAAATTGAACTCATATCGATCCTGATTTTGATTGCATATTTCCGGGACAGCTTTGTGTGTGTGTGTGTGTGTGTGTGTGTTATTGTAGATATCAATGTAGGAAGGTTTGTTGCGTATATGCAAGGGTCCGACTGCTAAAAATTGAAACAGAAATCACGGAATCAACTTTCTCATTCTTATTTATTTATTTTGGTATGCAGTACTCTGTAATACAATACACGGATAAAAAAAAAAACCATTTATGCGAATAGCGCGCTCTGACTTTTCCTCTGAAAAAACAAAAGTGAAATAGAAGTCAATTATTGCTGAATAAGCGACTCTTTAGTTACGGAAAAGGATTATTTGAGATAATTTTCATCTGTCGGTACTAATCTTGTTTTTTAAAAATCAAATGCAAAAGTTTGATTTTCTTCAGTGAAACTATCCCAGCAGGCTGAAGTCTTATACCGTGTTGGCTTTAATGCCCACATCCCTTCAATGACTCACGCTTTCTAATTCTATTAATTGCTAAGCTGCTGGACAATACAGTCATCCCTCAACTTACGTCCGGGTTACGTTCCATCCGGCAGGACGTAAGTCGATACATTAAATCAATAGAGTTATAGGGGTTAGGGACTTAACCCTAATAACTATACTGCCATTTTAATTTTTAAACCTTATTATAAAACTGTACTGCGTTACTGCCACTATAAAACAGGAGAATAATCATCCAAATCTTCCTCCACAATCACATCTTCATTACCTTCCCTGTGTGAAGGACCAGGCTGTCGTTGTTTCTATGATGAAAATATCCAATGTGCTTTGCTTATTCCTCTTCTTCTTTTCATCATAAATTTGTTCATAGCAAACAAACGCTTAATAATAGAAACTTAATGTTGAACGCTACTTAATAATAGAAACTTTCGTTTCTATTATTAAGTAGCGTTCAACATGGGGGTCCATGTCTTCAGTCATTTTGAGAACATCGTTAACTGCAAAGAACATTTCTTCATGACCCTTCCTGTTTCTCTTTTCCCTCTTCTACAACAGTTGTTCATCTAGTTCGACCAATTGTTCGGGGGGGGGGTAACTTTCTCGTCGCTCTCGTCGATTTAATGGAAGCAGATCCTTTCCCACCCTGGACGATTTTATCCTTATTTTTCAAAATGGTCGTCACTGTAGAATGAGACCATCCGAAGTCATGTGCGATTACATTGACAGGGCTTACCAGCTTCATGTTGCTTTTTAACTGAAATTTCGTTTCAAGGTCAATTGCCGACGCCGCGTTTTCTGTGATTCTTCACTAAGCTTTTTAATTGGGCGTGCAGGGGGCACAAAATATCGCAAAATATAGGTTGCCGCTGAAAACGCTGTTGCTACTATGCATGCTTTACCTTACTCTCGCTTGCGTCTTGTTCGAAAGTATAGTCAAAAATGTTATTTATTCCCTTATGGAATCACGGACGTATCTTCGAAAGGACGTAACTCGAACGGACGTAAGTCGAGGGATGACTGTATATATATATATATATATATATATATACTGTATATACACACACTGATAAAAAAAAGTTCCGATAAACTTTACAGATTCCCAAGTCTGGAAAGTTCTGATAAATAAACACCTAGAGCAAAATGATATTAAATAACTGATAGAAAATATTTCTGATATTTCTTATGATTATATCAGTTGCTTTAATGTCATTTTTGTTCTAGGTGTTTATCAGAACTTTACAGATCTCACTTATATAGCATCCGTAACTCAGTGGTATAAACGAAGCCGGGAAAAACCGGGGTTGATTCCCGTTCAAGAAGTGAGGAACTTTATCCGCTCTCTTTCGATTAAGGTAAGTTAGTCGGTTTCATACAGAGGTAGGGGATTTTTCACCCGAAAACTCGGGTATCTCGTTCCCCAGAACCGGAAACTGCTGGTCCCGTGAACACGCATCTGCATTCATAAAAAAAGTGTTCCCGCCCCGCTCCAATGCCGGATTCTGCCACAAGCTGGTTGGGGTTTCTTACAGTTGCATAATTATAGTGGATCCTGCACTAAGCGGGATTAAAACGCTATAAAAGTTATATATGTATATACACATATACACAAACATATTCATCTAAGTTTAGAGATCACACTCCTCTCGTCTCGGTAACTCAGACCATAATTTTGTTCACGGTTTTATATCCTGTGCAGTGTCATTTCCTCAGCTGTTCAAATCTTTTTCTTTTACAACGGTGCAAAGTGTGGTGACCTCTAGGACTTCTACTCCTTTCATGGTGTGTCTACTGTTTCCACCAACTAGACCCAAATACCCATTCCGACCAGAGAAGAGCCACTATTCACTATTTCATTTAAAATTCGCATCCGGTATCCGAATTTAGTTTTCCAACAACTGTGCCCAGCAATCTAACGGGGGGGGGGGGAAATAAGCGTATTGCATGCCTGAGACAGGTTCATTCTGAGACTATACTAAAAGTGTATTGTACTATACTATACTATACTATACTATACTATACTAATACTCAAGAATTACCATTAAAATCAGTGGCGGCCGGTGAAAATTTTAAGTGGGGGTGCTGCATATACAAAATAAATAAAAATAAAAATTTATTTTTTTCCTAACACTAACAAATTTATTAATAAATAAATGCACGTATTAAAAAATTGCTTTATTAAAAATATTTCACTCTCACCACGAACAAACACCAATAATAAAAGTTTCGTATCTCACAGAAATAACGCGCCCATGCATACAATTTATCTGTAAGCGACACAACCCAAACGAGCAGTGTGGGAATCACCTATAACGTGCAATGACATGCGTCAACGAGTATCGGCGAGTCAAGCTGTAATTGGCGGGTCTAACTGCAATTCTCATTTGTTTCGTGTAACGATAATTGAAAAAATATAATTCTTTTCATATTTTCAACAGTGACACTCGTCATAATTCAGTTTTGTATCTATAATAAATAAATCATTATATGTTATTTTAACAAAATAAAATAAGATTTACAAAAAATAGTTTGCCCTCACCACGAACACGCACCAATAATAAAAGTTTTGTATCTCACAGAAATAACGCTCGCAAGCAGTGGCGGATTACCCGTTAAGGCAATGAGGCACGTGCCTAGGGATCTCGAGCGTTGGGGGCCCCAAGCCCAGACATTTTCCTATAGTATTTTAAAATAGATTAATGTTTTCAGTAAACATCATAAAAATCTTGATTATTTTAAGCGAAAATTTTTTCAAAACAATTATTACGTTTTAATACGTATTTTGAACAGCATGCGCTATCTATGCTTTAAATTCAACCGCATTACCAATGTCGGCGCACGGCGCTGTTGATAGCTTCGAGGTCACGAAAACTGATTGCATTGCCGAGATAGGAAGTTTCGCCTGGTTGTTCCTTAACTTCATTTGTTATTGAATCGTGTAAGAGTGAGGTGTTTGTTTCAAAAATAACTTTTTAGTGTGACTTTTCGTGTTTTCATTATTTGAGTGTAGTGCAAGTAAAAAAAAAAACTTTGTAAAATTGTAAAAAAACTGATAAAAAAATTTTAAAAAAAATAAAAAAAATAAAAAGTTTTATTATTTATCATCCTTTAAGCCTTTTTTATTTAAATTAAGGGGATATTTAATCCCACATTATTTCAAAGCCGAAATAATTTGAAGCCTTTTGGCTCTTTATTTCATTAATCCTTTAACCCTTTAACAGACAGAAAAATCCAGAAGTTCAAAAAATTCAAAAGTAAAAAATTTCATTTATTTGCCACCTAACTTATTTTTTAAAATTATTTTTTATTATTATTTTTTTGGGAGCCCCAAATATAATTTGCCTAGGGGCCCCAACTATCCTTAATCCGCCACTGCTCGCAAGCATACGATACACTGCCCAAACGAGCAGTGTTGGAATTATTGTAACGTGCAATGGGAAGCGCAAACGAACATCAGCGAGTCTAGCTGCAATTGGCCGAATGTGATAATTCCGACACTGCGTTAGATCGCAGTGCATTTGTTTCGTAATCTAACGCGTTAATCGAACAATTCCAATTATTAACTATTCAATCAATGTCGAAACATAAGCTGCAACCTTTAACATGTTGTATTACATTTATATAATGTTGTAAGCATTGTTATTATTTATAAACACACATTTTTTTTTCTTTTTTTTTCTTGGGGATGCTACAGTGTCGCAATGCTTATGTACGAGCTGCCACTGATTAAAATCTTAATCAGACTTCGAAGGAGCTGAAGGCTGAAATTACCCTCAAACTTTTGCAGTGACTGGTGGTTTTTCGCAAAAGTATGGGATGCATTCTCTCTCTCTCACTCTCTCTGTCTCTCTCACTCTCTCTCTGTCTCTCTCACACACAAACACATACCAGTTGGTAATATTCTAACAGTGAGAAAGAGGGCGTTCCAATAGCAGTCTTCTTGTTCTGATGGTTACGTCACAATTGCGCATAAAAATTATCTTCCTGTAGTGTCTCTGCACTCCATTCCACTCAGTTGGCATCATTCCGCAGTAGTGAGCAGATGCAACTCCGTACTCAACCATTCAAAATGCGATCTGTTGACCTATTTTCCTCAATTCAGTCCTCTCTAAAATAACGAATGTCGTTATTTTCTTCTTTAATCAGTAGACATCAGTATTTCCACCATTCTAGATTTACAGCAAAAATCTTTCCTACGTCACTCACCTAATGGAAAAAGTTCTGAAAATTTTTTTTTTGCACTTGCTATTTAATATGGTCTTTCATAAAGGACTTAGCAAATTTTCATCTTATGGTTTGCCTTCCATCCTTTATAATTAGGCAGTATGTTTTCTCCCGTCAGTACATGTGAAGTGATGTACGGATTTCATTTTTTCAGATATCTTGACCAATGAAAGAGTGCCTAGAGCCATTTTTCATCACTTACCCTCTTTGGCATGTACATAAATGATCTCTCTGACCCGAAACTCTTATCCATAGTTGCTGATGATAGTACGCCCCATTCCTTATCATCCTCTTTCTACAAATCATGGTGTCAAACCGTTCAATGCAGTGATGACAACCTCGTCATTTTCAGTGCTACCAAAGCACGGACCTGTAACTTTTCTCAAAAAAAACTATTGTATTTCATCTCCTCTTACATTTGATAATAGTCAGCTTACTGAATATGACCAGATCTTCATGGGTTGACACATATTTCTATTCTTTCCCAACAAATTCTTTAATCTCTAATAATCTGGTATATCTTTCTACGTTCAAGACGTTTCTTTTCACTTGTCCGGCTACTAAATCTGCAAATTTAGTAGCCGGACTAATGATCGGCTAATGATCCCTTTCTCACCTATTCACCCCGATCTCATCATTCTCAAGAATGATTTCTTCATGTTTTATGCCTTTTCTACAAGTACTTCCATGGGCGCTGCTTTTCTGAACTGGCACTCATCATTTCCTCTAGTTTCTTCTGAGCCTTCAGTAATACCAGCTGCAGCTGATTGATATTTAAATCTGTCGTGCTATATCATAAAATATTATGAAAAAAACTCTCTTTATTCTGAGAGGAATCTAAAATTGCTCTGCATTTGAAACTGTTAATTGAAAAATTTAGATTTCATCCATAAGAAAACAATAACTTAAATCGAATGTTCCTATATACTTTAAAACCTGATAGAGACATCTGTGATATTTAACAAGCTAAACCATTTTCCAGGTACGAAATTTACCGCAAGACCCGTGTATAATATTCCATACATCGTTCTTTTAGCAAAATGTACTGTATGTTACAAAACACTGATTTTAGTTTCCGGTATTATCTGTGTAGGATCACTAATCCTTCACAAAACTGCGGTACATAAAAAGAGAGTTCTACTTCGAAATTACATATTTGTTTCTGTTTTATAAAAAATACTTCCGACAAAGGTCTCATCATTGAAAGATGTTGCAAATATACGAGCCTAACTTCTGGGCTTTATTTATTTGCTTAGCTGTTTGATCTGAACCACACTGATCATTTATTTCTTGTGGAGTGACACAAAACAAGCAGTTGTGTTGATTCTATGGATATGAATCGGAATTCTGAAGAATGCTTGTCATTTTGCGGTCTTAATTCCAAGTGGTTTTGAAGCTAAAAGAAATACTGTATACGATATTAGTCTGGTGTTTTTAGTAAAGTGACATTGATTTATTAACTAGAATCTCAAGACTACTCGTAACTTGAGAGATATAGGTTTTCCTGTTTTCTTTAATTTGAGCAGATTAAAATAATTTCAATAAACAAAAACTTGTCTCGTGCGTAAATAGTTATGATTTCTTTTTCTTCCTAAGGTTGTTTGCACCCTCTTTTTTTCTTTGCTACTTTTACTTCTTTGATGTCCAGATGTTTTTGCTGCAACATCGCTGTTACTTCAGAATAAACTCAATTTCACTCCATTTCTTATAGTAAGGATTTTTTCTATTTTTTGACATATCCAGAAATCCCCCTTAGTGTCTTCATTTATCTGTCGTCGGAAAAATATCAGGAAGCTCTTAGCTAATAACAATATGAGGTGCCTACTTTTTTTCTGTGTCGTATCGTCGTGTCTTGGTGTTGTCAGCATACAAAGTTTCTTTGCTATTTCAAAAAAAAAAAAAAAATTGTTATGAGCACAGAAAAAGAAAAGCTATTTTCTGTTTCTGTGCTTGGATGCCCATTTTTTCTGTTTTTCATCTCAATGCGGTTGACTGTAAATAACTCTTTGAACTGATGCTACAATAATTACTGTGTTCTCCTCACCTCTTTTATATATCTTTAGTTCTTACATTAAAAACTAGCACTACTTTGATTATTTTGACTTGTACATAGACGACCAGAACTCTCAGAATATCCACCATTATCCTTTGATATGCTAATTTCCAGCCCTGTTCTTCACTGACAACCAGGTAAAACGTTTTTTCAAGTTTTTTTTTTTCTTTAACAGTACCTACGTTTGGTAAATGACACGTTGTCTAGACAAGATCATATTTCTCTGCTTGGAACAGTATTAACCTTTTTATCTGCTTTTAACTTGCGTATCTTATAACCGTAGCTTTTTCAGTATATGAAAATTCCTTCAGTTTTTGCTCCCGTTGTGACTTCCCCAAACGACTGTTCATTTACATTTTAAATCCCAAATGTAATCTCACTTGGAATAATAAAAAAAAAAGCATGAAATGCATTTGCACTTACTAAAATACTAGTTTTACAAAGAGTGCTGTCTTCTTCTTCTTTGAGAAATATTATGGCTTCTTTTCTGCACGCATTTCCTTGTATCCCTTCCCGAAACACTCATATGATGTTATAAGGTAATATTTTGATATTTAATGTGGTTGTTTATTCCTATTTTCGAGATAATTTTAGTATTACAACCATTTGTACCAGAGAGCGAATGATAGACAAAGAACAAAGAAACATATATATACAAATGAAATACTGGATAGGACCGAAACTGTTTACCTGGTTTAACTTTGTGAAAGGAAGAAAGAAGAACCATTATATAATGTGCAACAACCCATCATAAATTGTGTCACGCTTGTTTATTATCGCTCGCACACCCTCTCCAGTTGCAATTATGAACACACACAGGGATCGACATATCATGCAAAATCCTACTTGCCACGGAAACAATGTCCTCACCCAAGATCCCCTCCCACGTTTTTTATGGATATGTCCCAATAAGTCAGTAGCAGTTACATAAAGTGATTATTGGTGCGTGCTCAAACTTTTTTTGGGGAACGTTTCCTTTCTGTGAGAACCCTTCCAAAAAGAAGTCAATAAATAAGAATAGGAAGAACCATGATAACAACGATCGATTATTTGGAAAATATAATTTATGGTACATTTGGTGGTAAATATTTTCATTATGTTCCATCATCCTCTAGTGGAAAATTCTAATCTGTTAATAATATTGCTATCTGCCAGCCAAGATGAAACTGTTTTTTGATTACATATATTTTTTTTATTTTCATGGACATTTTGTTTATATTTTTATACTTCATTACCCTTGTGATTATTGAGACTACCATCTTTATGCGCTCGTGTGGATTCTGCACTTTTAAGAACCACAGTAATAACAGCAACCACTTAACCTTCAGATAATTAATTACAGAACTAGATAGATCAATCATCGGCGCATTCCTGAAATATTTAAAACACTGACAGAAAAGCCAGCTTGATTGAGAATTTTTAATGAGTAAAAAAAAAAGGCTTCATATTATTTTAGGCCTTTTGAACGAAAAGAAAGAAAGAAAGATAAGCAATATTTGCTTTTAAAATAAGACCTTCCTTTGCCTTTTAACCCATTAGATATTAGTTTATTTGTACAGAAGAAAAAAACTACCCAGTCTAGTAGATGATAATCGCTTGGTGTTTTCCTTAAATATATTTTCTGATCTCTTTAGGCATTTATCGATTTTTTGTCGTGGGTTTTTTTTTAATCACAGAGACGACTTCTGATATCCTTTTTAAACATCTTGCTCGCATAAGCTTTAAAAAATAGAGGCAAGATACGTGGATGGAGTATTTGTAATACACTTTCTATCTCTTTTGTCTTTTATTTTAAATACGACTCAGCAATTCAGTAAGTTCGGTAACAAAAACAGTAACCAGTTCACGTAATCAATTTTATTCTTCGTTTCTTACGCCACCCTTCATTGATTCGATCCAAAGATAAATTGATGTTTCACCATTTCCCTCTTGCTGCTACTTTAATTTACTCTGGACTTTTTTTTTAATTCGTTATCTTCACAAACGTATTCGCGCACAAGCCTACCCCCCCCCCCCTACCTTTGGTTCCTTCAGTATTGATATCGACAGCGGAAACCTACGGACGTTAGAAAATACTAATTAACGCGGTTTCTTTCATATCACTGATTTTTTCTTCATACTTTCTTTGCATGAGAATAACTATTTTTTTTCAAATCTCAGTTAATTTTTGTCAGCGTAACTTAGCAATATATATATAATGTGCAGTTGGCTTATGTCATAAATCAGTGATTCGTGCTGCATAGTTGTAACTTAATAATAATACACCTTTCAATAAAATAATAGTAATAACTTCTTTTTTTTTAATTCTCACATATGTAATCGAACGCTGTTATCAAAGTATGCTAGAACACA